>NW_026606092.1:40430000-40712500 GCF_029834395.1 Sorex fumeus | reverse complement strand
CCGAGGCTCTGTATGTGTGGTGTGTGTGTGTATGTGTGTGTGTGTGTGTGTGTGTGTGCAGGCTGGTGCGCCGGTTTAAAGCTGTGTGTGTGTATGTGTGTGTGTGTGTGTGTGTGTGTATCGTCAGCTTGCTTGGGACCAGTAGTTTGAATGGTCCCAGTTTTCCTCAAAAGCAAAGAGCCACGCTGATGTGGAGAGGTGGTTGTTACACAGTACTCTACCTGTTGAAAGTATTGTTTTTTTAAAAAGTATTTTTGTATACTGCTGGTCTCAAATTGTATTTCAGATGGTTCCTGTTGTGATCCAAGAGCCCCCACTAAAGCGTTCTCTGTGCCCACCTCTTGTTCATAAACCTCCTAGTTGCTGGTTTTTTTTAGTGTGTATCTGCTGTTCAGATAGTTCTCCTGTGGCCTGGGTGACACCGGTCTTTACTCCCCTTGACAGGGAGATTGTTCTAATGCAGTGACACTGTGCAGGTAGGATATTTATCAATTTTAGCAGTGTGATGTATTATATTGAATTGTAGTTCTATGCAGTCCAATGTATTATGTTAAAAGTATTTTTTTTTAAGTTTCTATTGTGCAGGTCTGTCTCTGGCAGATGTCCTTAAAGATGGCTTATGACATTAATTACGTGCCTGGTGTGGAATCTTGTGATGAGGACCGGGTGTGGATGGAGGGACTAAACTCCCCAGGGTCTTCGTGTCCAGGGGTCAGGAGACTCATTGCGCCCAGCCTGGACACCTTGGTGGAGGCAGTGCCCCCATGCTCTGGGACACGCACCCTGCCCGCTTGGTCCCGGGCCACAGAGTGACACTGTTGTTTAGCACCTTGAGTTTTTCCACGTGAGTAATACGAAGCGTCTCTCTGGGAACAACCAGAATAAGCAACGAGGGTTCTGTACATTCCTCGGAATCTTAAGACCATTAATTAGCCATAATAGAAAACATTGCCTGTCATTGGTAAGCTGGAGAAGATGGCCTTGGCCCAAATGCCCAGCAGGAACAGGTGCTCGGTCTAAACATTTCACCTCTCAGCAACAGCAGAATTACAGCTCCGGTTATTTCCCAGATAAGTATGTTTTGATAGGTGCCGGGGGGTCACCAGGGGGACAGGAGGACAAGAGCCAGATCCTGGGAGATGAGAAGTGTTCTTAACTGGGGGGAGGGGGAACACGCTCAGAAGTAGGTGAAAATGAAAAGGAGTGCTGATGTTATTGGAGAGGAGACCAGAAAATACCCATTTTGTTAGCAGTCTATTAAGAGGGACCTGAATTTGGCTTCATCTGAATTAATTAAATACCTGGCAAGGAGCACTTTTAATGACAGAAAGTCCGTTCTGGCATGCTGTGTGCCTGAAGGCCAGATTGACACAGATTGAGCGTGCGCTCTCTCTCTTTTGTCTGTCTCTCTTCTCTCTGTGTGTCTCTGTCTCTCTCACTCTCCTCTCCGTCTCTCTGTCTCTCTTTATCTCTGTCTCATTGTCTCTCTGTCTCTCTCTGTCTCTTCTCTCAGTCTGTCACTATCTTTGTCTCTGTCTCTCTTTGTCTCTCTCTCCCCTCTCTGTCTCTTTGTCTCTGTCTCTCTGTGCCTCTGTCTCTGACTCTTTCTGTCTCTGTCTGTCTCTGTCTCTCTCTCTCTCGCTCGCTCTCTCTCAGTGGCTTTACACCTCATCAGAATGTGGGAAGCAGCTGTGAGCAGCAGGATGTGCCATTTTTTAAGGAGGATTCATTTTCTCAACCATCCAACATTCAGAGCCTGCTACGAGCCAGAGATGGTGCCATTTAGCAGGGTTATAGTGAAGAGCTGTTCAGGGGTGGTCCCCACCTGGCAAAGCGTGTCTTGTGTGAGTGGCCACTAGCACACATCAAGGCTATCAGTGGTAGCCTTGCCACCACTGGAGGTCATGTGATGCTAAACCCTTGACGACGGGCTGCATCTGGTGCCAGGGTGACCTTTGCCTGAAACTTCAGGCCCCTATTCTCTTTGAGTTCTCCATGGTTGTGAATTTTCAGGCCAGGGGCTTTGCGCTGGGTGTAATCCTCCCTCCTAAACCTGAAATGTCCCTCTGGTCCCTTTTCTCCTCCAGCCCAAAGTGTGTGCCGTGGGCAAGCCCAGCTGGTGTCTGCTTGCCCGAGTGAGGGGATAAGCTTGCTCAACCCAGGTAGGCCGTCCCCCGTCGGACGTCTCACTTCCAGACATTAGATAAAAAACAGAGTCGTTTTGTCTGTGGAAGTTTATACAAGCCCAGCTGACGTCTGGGGATTTTCCTAATTGCCATGCAGCTCTGGCTTTTAAAACCTGTCAAATTCCGTAACCGTGGAGTCGCTCCTCAAGACCCAGTGGTTACTCAGCATTGGCTGCAAAAACCACCTCGGAGATCTCAGTGGTTCACAGGGAATTCCCGCTGCCCTGTCTGCAGGCTGCCCCGGGCACCCTCCGGCTGGACCCAGGTGGCTGACCAAGACATCTTCTTCTGGGATTGGGGGGGCTGGAGTGGGGGCAGGGGGGCACTCCCTGGGGCGTATTCCTTCTCAGGCAGCAGCACAGGAGGCTCAGCCACGCCCTGCACGCCCAAGTACAGCCACTGCTCACACCATGGACGTCAAACGACTCATTTTCTTGGCCTGAGAATAAGCTGAGCCCCACCCAGGGTAGGTGGGGTTGGGGGACAGCACATGCCCGAGGAATGAGGCCCCCAGCTGCACAGATGCAAAAAAAAGCAGAAGGGGGACCCCCAAACCCGTGTAGTTCCTGCGTAGTTTTCACCTTCCCTCTTACAGACCCTCTAAGCTCCTTAGAGCCCCTTGTTGAGGTAACGGTGATGAATCTCCAGAGTAGGGAGGATGGGCAGAGGCTGGGTGAGAAGGTGTCACAGGGACGGTCTCAAGGGCGGCTGCCGGGAGCACTGCAGGAGGGGCCAGGGAGGTTGAGCCTGGGTTCAGGGAGACCCACGGGGGTCAGACACGCTTGGTAGTGCAAGGCAGGGAAACTGTTCCCGGCCGCACACTCATGGGTTATAGATGACAAATGGGAGGGCTGATGCCAGGAGGGGACGTACTGAGGTGCAAACCCTCCACCCCACACAGGCAGGAAGCCTGGGAGTTGGCGCAGCAGTGGGGGTGGGCCTGTTGTTGGCCAAGGAGGGATACTGCCTCCAAAGTAGGAAGTTCCATTAGGGACATGCCCACTGCCACAGTTCCCGTCTCTGCCTGCCAGGAAGGAGAGTATGACCAGGCACCCTCCAGAGCGCCCATGGTGGGACTTTGGAAAGTGGTGGTGTGTGGGGGTGTCAGCACAGGGTGACTAGAACCAGGGCCCCTCATGCGCCCCTTTGCGGTCTTCATGCATCCCTTGTCAGCCCACCACCACTGCCCATCCAGCCCAGGGCCCTTCCTGCCTGGGGCTGGCGGCCTCCAGTGGAACGTGGTCACTCAGGTTCATTGCACAGCACCTCCTCTGGAGTGCGGCCCGGGGTCTCCCATCAGCCACCACCACTGCCGCCAGGACCACACAGGCAGCAGGGGGATTCAGAGCAGAGACGTGGCTGCTTCCCCAGCCAGAGGAAAGTTTGCGAAGGTGCAAAAACACCGCCACTCTGTTCAAGTTTATTTGGGTTTTGAAAATATGGTCCTTATTAAAAAAAAAAAAAAAGAAGCAAAAGCATTGGGCATATTGTTTCAAAATTAGTATTTTTCAGTTTGGGGCTTTAATTTTTTAATTTTTTTTAATTTTTATTAGTGAGACACCATGAGGTACAGTTGTACATTTACAAATTTTTGTGCTTGGGTTTCAATTATACAATGATCAAATACCCATCCCTCCACCAGTGCCCATTTCCCACCACCACGGATCCCAGTATCCCTCTGGCCCCCCATCCCCCCATCCCACCCTGCCTCTGTGGCAGGGCATTCTCCTTTGTTCACTCTCTCCTTTTGGGTGTTGTGGCTTGCAAAAGAGGCATTGAGTGGCAATCATGTTTGGTCTATAGTCTACTTTCAGCATGCTTCTCCCATCCTGGGAGGATCCTCCCAACACCCTTTATTTTGGTGTTCCCTTCTCTATCTGAGCTCCCTTTTCCCCTAGCATGTGTGGCTGGCCTCCAAGCCATGGAGCAAAATTCCTGGTACTAATCTCAGCCATTCTTGGTTGTTAGTCTCCTATTTTGTTACTTTATGTTCCCCAGATGAATGCAATCTTTCTATGTCTATCCCTCTCTGACTCATTTCGCTTAACATAATACTTTCCATGTAGTACCACTTGTATGTAAATTTCATGACTTCATCTTTTCTAACAGCTACATAGTATTCCATTGTGTAAATGTACCAAAGTTTCTTTAACCAGTCATCTGTTCTCAGGCGCTCTTATGGTGAATGTTGATTTGACTCACATAAACCAAAGCTCCTTGGGGGAGGGGGGCTCAATTATTGTTTCGATAACTTCCTTTATAGTATACTGGAGGGAAGGGAAGAAAATTTTAAGTGGCTGAAATACATTCAAGTCCATGTAACTGCAGGCCACATGGGTGGTATCCCTTGAAAGTGTGAACAAAAACAGAAATAGTCCAGGTGATGTAGCAGAGAAGAACAGCTAACGAACAGTGGATGTGGCTTCCTGGTGGCCCTCATGCCCACATGAAGGCCACCTGCCTGTGGGTCAAGGGTGTCTCTCTGGGAAAACACCCTCACTTACTCTTTGGGGCCTGGGCCCTTGACTGGACCTTGGTGGGTTTTTGTTTATTTGGGGCCCAACCCAGCTGTGCTCAGGGCTTACTTCTGGCTCTATGCTCAAGGATCACGCCTGGGAGGACTTGGGAAGAAGGGCGTTACATGGGGGGCTGGGGATGGAACCAGGGTTGCTCACGTGTAAGGAAATGCCCTCCCAGCTGTACTGTCACTCTGGCCCGTGGACCTGCCATTTTACTAAACTTCATCTACATCAAGAGGAGCCAGATGAAGAGACAGAGGGAGGCGGGGGGGGGGGGGGACGGGATCCTCACGATGGATTGGATAACTCCCCTCCCAGCTACTCTGCCCCTGGCCCCATAAGCCACTTGTCTCCCCCGTACACAGCCATCAGCCAAGCCAGACACTGGGTCCCCCACATCCTCCTGGAGCCGCCGTGCAGCACTTGGAGTCACATGTCCCCCATAATCGTCCCACCCAGGCCCTGGAGTCACATGTCCCCCATAATTGTCCCACCCAGGCCCTGCTGGTACCTTCCCATGGTGAGCCTGGGCCAGCTGCTGCCCTCCCCTGCACGCCCACCTTCTTCCTGCCCCCCAGGGCTCAGAGCCCAAACAGGACCAGCTTTCAGGGGGAGCCTTGCCCTGAGGGGCCCTCCAGACCCTTTGAGCTGGCCCTTCAGGCTCTTATAACTAAGGGGTGAGTGGCCTGAAAGCTGAGCAATACCACCAGCCTGAGAACAGTTTGGACACCTGTCCCCATACACATCTGTAAGCATGGAGAGCAGGTCGATGCCCCATTTGTGGCCACAACCCTCTCAGTGCTGGAACCGAGCCAGACCGCCCCCTCCCCTGCAATACACAGAGGACTGGTGGGGTTTGGGGGGGGCCCATTTCCTGCTAGTGGAGCCAGATTCACACACACACACACACACACACACACGTCTGGTGGGGTTTGGGGGCCCATTTCCTGCTGGTGGAGCCAGACTGCCACACACACACACACACACACACACACGCATGCACGCACACATGCACATACACATCTGGTGGGGTTTGGGGGCCCGTTTCCTTCTAGTGGAGCCAAACTTCCACACTGCCACACACACACACACACACACACATACACACAGACACAGACACACACATGTCTAGTGGGGTTTGGTGGCTCATTTCCTGCTGGTGGAGCCAGACTGCCCCCCCATACACACACAAATGTACACACAAAGAGCTAGTGGGGTTTGGGGGCCCATTGTCAGGGCTCCCGTCTCAAGGCCCACCCTCCCACTGCATCCTTGGTCCCTCCCTAACTGACCCTTGTCTCCGCAGAACATGCCTCTGGACCCAGGCTCCTGGCAGGCCCCAAAGGTCGGGATGTTCCACACGCCCACCTGGAAATGCACACCTCAAAGAGCTAGCTCAGATCGTCTCAGGCCTCATCCTCCTTAGAGCTCCTGCAGCGTCGTGACTGGGGGCTGGGGTCGGAGGGGGGAAGTCCCCGGGGGTCTGCAATACACAGACCTGCTGGAAGCCCTGCAGAGGGGGGAAGGAGGCACTTCAGAGCAAGCCCTACCGGGCTCCATGGTAGCTGGGGCCACAGGAAGAGAGGACCCTGCACCCTCCCGGGACTGCCCCTTCGCTCTCTCCCATTTGCCATCTAGAACCTTCTGTCCCCCGCTCTCCAGCAGAATGATTCTTAGAGCATCACAGCCAGGGGTGTGTAGCCACCTGCCCCCCAATCCTGGCAGCAACCACAGCAGATACAGCCCTGAACGGCACCCTCCCCTTCACCCGACTCCATCTCCAAAGGCCCTTTGGCCAGCAGGGTGTGAACCCCTGGTACCAGGCCCAGGATTTGAACCAATCTCTCTGGGGGACCCAGTGCCAACGATAGAGTCACAACAGAGAGTGGCCCTGCCACAAGGACTGGGTGAGCCAGAATCACAGGCAGCAAGCGTCCTGTCATCTAGAAGAGCGTCCCAGCCTGACAGAGCCCCCTGCTCCTTCCAAGGCTTCTCCTGGCGTACATTTGAGTCTGGGGCACCCCCACCCCCAGCGGTCAGGATCCCTCCCATACCTCACGCTGCAGGGCAGCCTCGGCTCAGCCACAAAGCAGAACTCACTCCCCCACCCTATCTACTTTGCAAAAAGCCCACGTGTGCAGGTGGTGCCACACCTGGTGGCAGTGGCAGTGGTGGAGCCCAGGGCCTCAGTCGCATTCCTGGGGAAGAGTTTTCTCTTTGAGAGCCAAGGATGGCTCAATCAGTGGTTGCTTCGCAAGCCTGAGGCCTTGAGTTCAGCCCCCAGCACTCCCACATGCGTTTGAAGCAAGGTTTTGCAGCTGCATGCCCGGGCCCTGGCACCAGTACACCCAGCACCAGAGTGTGAAAACCACACAGCAGACAGATGCCCACAACCCCGAGTCAACGAAAGGAAGCAAAAGGCAAACTCCCGCGAGGATGAATAAATAAGCAGTAAAAATCCTGAGCGAGAAAGTTCACTTTGCACCTGAGCATCCCTATGGTGGGAACTTCAGGCCTGCCGGGAGGGGCAAGGGGTGCAGTTGGTAGGGAGCAGACAGCAGTGTGTGTGTGTGTGTGTGTGTGTGGTGGGGGGGTTGTCCCGCATAACTATGGCAGCCCAGAAGCCTCTCCAAATCCTGCTCACATCAGTCCAGATCCAAGTGCCACGTGGGGAACAGAGAGGTCAGGCCCCTGAGCCCCCCACACTGTGCCTGCTGGCCTGACTCTCGGCAGACGCAGGAGCTCCAGGGGCTTCCTCCAGGGGCCTTGTGCTAAAGCTGCAGCAGCTTCCAGTGTCAGCCGGCCCCAGCCCTCTCTCCAGAACACTCTCTGCTCCGGCTCTGAGAAAAGGTTGCAGCTGATGGGACCAGTTCCACCTTCCTTCCAGTCTGCACTATACCGCCACCTCCCCTAGGAAGCTTTTCTTGATCTCCACTTCCCATGTTACACTCCCTCCCTACACACACACACACACACACACACACCTTCCCACCTGTCTTCCCACTGTTTGGGCTGGCTGAGGCACTTCTGGCCTCTGCATCACTTACCTACTGCATTCACCTGATCTCTTTCTCCACTGGACACTTTCCAGAGCAGGCACCTCCTGAAGGGCAGGGACCAGCAGGCTACACCCCAGGGCAGGGGCAATTAGAGAATAAAGTGTCTAGAGAGATAACGGCACAGGCTGGAGTGTATGCTTCACATGCAGGTGGCTTGCATTTCATCCTCAGCACGGTACGGTTCCCCAAGCACTGCTGCGTCTGTGGTAAAACGCCTCGTGCACAGTGGGTGCTCAATAAACAGCCCGGACGGCAAAGGTGAGCGCAAACCGGGGACGTGTGGAAAAGGCTCTCCACAGATGATCCTACTACTGTGGCGTTTGTGAGCAGGTGGCTCTCGGCCCTGCTGCTCAGCAATGCAAGGCCTGAAGAATCACTCTGGGGCCCTGGGGGGAGCTGGGAAGGAAGGTGTGCTCACAGGAGACTGATTCTCAGGTGGCAAGACACACGCCCTGTGCGGCCCCTGAGGTGGTACTTCCCTAATAGTTGGAGGGCAGCGGGTTGAGCTTTCCTCCCCGCCCCGACCAGGGTTCCAGCAGCCAAAGACCTCCAGGACCAGCCACCACCATGCTGAGACCACTCTCCACACACGTGAAGGTACTGGCAGAGGGACAAATCCACGCGGGTTCTGGGGCCGAGATCTCCCAGCCTACTTGGATTGGAGTCGAGCATCCTCCACCCAGATCCTCCAAATTCCAGTAGACGGGGGTCACACCCACCACCTGGCCCCATGGCACCGTGTAATCCCATCAACGGCCAAGACTCAGAGACTATAAAATCCAGCTCCCGGAACCGTGCGGCCGCATTTGCGGCCGCGCGACATCTTATCAGGACATCTTTTTATGACATCTTATTATCTCATTCCTACTTTGGACAAACTTGCAGGCTATCGAATGTAGCCTGCCCACAGGGCAGAGTCTGGCAAACTCCCCATGGCGTACCAAATATGCCAAATACCAGTAACAATGATGGGTCTCATTCTCCTAAAGAGCCTTGAATATAATCTCAGGGTTAGGATGAAAGAGACGTTACTGGGGCCTGCTCGAGGCAATCGACGAATAACAGGATGATGAAATGAAAAAAAAAATGAAATGGTTTACAAAACAGATACGGAGAGGCTATCACGTTTGGTCCTTTATCTACACATCTCCCATCCTGAATGATCCCTCCAACCATCATTGTCTTAGAGATCCCTTCTCTATTCTCGTTCCTCCTCCCACAGCTCATGAGGCAGTCTAGCAGTGTTTTTAAAAATCTTTCCCTCCTCTTGTTTTTTTTTTTGTGTGTGTGTGTGTGTGGAATACACCAAAAAGGATCACTCCTAGAGGTGCTCAGAAGACCATATGGAGAATCAAACCGGGCTCAGCCACGCTCAAGGCAAGCTCCTTAAAACCCTGTGCTGTGTTTCCAGTCCCCTAAGTCCTTAAAAAAAATGGAGCCATGTGACCAAGTTACACTTGCCGTCTGCTGGAGAGTGTGGCAAGACAGGACACGGCTGTCTGCAGGCCTGGCTGGCTTTTCCCGTGGGAAGGAAGCTTGAGGACTCGGACACACAAGCAGCCCTCTCCATCTAAACTTGGAGCCAGGGCAGCACCTTGGGGCCTGGCGGTGTGGGGAGAGGCACAGGTGTGCACAGGGGCGCCAGCTTCTAGGTGCAGAGAGAAGAATCCGAGGGCTAAAGCTGCATCAAGCACCAGCTCAGAGACCCAGGAGCCTACCTGGCTTCTGGGGGTGAGCCAGTGTGCGTGTTCACCCAGGAAGAACCCTGCCTAGTGCTTTCCCTTCCTGGTGAGGTGGCATCTGTCAGAAGGAAATCGCCTCCACCCAGGCGCGTGGGGACCCACGCCCAGTTCTTAAGGTCCTGCCCCTTTCCCGGGCGCCCCTCTCTGGCAATCTCAAGCAAAGGTGGTTCCACCTGCGCGTCACAGGACTTCCCGGCGCGGCAGCGCCCCCTGTGGTTACCAAGGGTATCACGCCCCGCGTAGGGGTCCAGCCTGCCCACAGACAGGTACTGGCCGGTTCTGGCGTCGCCAGAGATGCTCGGGCATCTCTGAGCTGCTGTGTCTGTGACCGGGGGCGGTTCCCCGCAGTTCTCTCGACTCACCCCAACTTCCAAGCTCTGGCGTCAGATTCAGAGTTTGTCCCAAGGCTATGCTGAGAGGGCGCCTTTGAGGATCACAGCCAAGCCCCCTCCTCAAGGACCTTTTCTTTTTTAAGATTCGGGGTGCAGCACCCTGCCCTCCAGAGCAGGGGAAAATGAGGAGTGTCGGGAGAGGCGGCACGGCCATTAAGACGTTTGCCTGGCATACGGCAGACCCTGGTCCCTTACCAAGTACCACATGGTACACCCCAGTCTTCACCAGTGCATCTCTGTGGGCCTCTTGAGGTGGTCTCCAGCACCCCATTCTTGGGCCTCACTGAATGTTCAGCGTGCCTGAGAAAACAGGGAGCTTCTGTTCAGGGAGGAGGCCCTCCCCCCCCCCCAAAAAAAGAAGTGAGGTGCCCGGGATTCAAAATAAAAGAATGCAGGTACTGTCAGTACCCCCCCGGGGGTCTTCTACTGGTGTGCATGAGGAGGTGGGGGTGGTTGGGAGAACCCCCTTGTGTCAGCCAGCCAGGGCCCCCCCTAGGGTCCCCTACTACTGGCATCCACAAGTAGTGGGGGGCTGTGCGGGGGGGGGGGCTGGAAGAAAAAGACAAAAAAAAAGAGGCACGTCCTCACCGTGTTGTGTGGGTGGGTGTCTGAAGTGCCCCTTCCTTTTGCGTCTGCCCTGCCAGCCTCCCTACCGCAGCCCTGGAATCAAGGACACAGCCTGAAGTTTGCAGCCACACGCAGGCAAGCCTAAGGGGGCAAGTTCACTTTGTGTGGATCTCCGTGTGGCTGACTGTCCCGTGACGCTGGGGCTGGAGTGGGTGGTCAAGCTGGTTGGGTCACAGGGAGCTGCCCCGTGTGAAGACGGGGGTGGGGTGGGGGGACCCGGAGTGAAGACGGGAGGAGTCCACAGGCCTAGGCCAAGTGTGCTCGGCCTCCTGCTTGGGGAGGGACAAAGTTCTGAGCAAGTTCACATCAACCCGACTCCCGAAAAGCAGGACTTGGCTTCTGGATTTACCTGACCAGGTGGAATCCAGGCTGTGACAAGGCCCAGCTGTGTCGATTACCACTCCCCTACTCCCCTACCCCAATCTTCATTGCCATTTTAGTCATCAGCTGCCTCAGGAAAGCAGCCCTCACCGCAGGCTGGGCTGCTGAAGGCGGTGCTTGTGTTGAGCCCACCAGGAGACCCGGGAGCAGACAGGGCACTAACAGAGGCCTGGGGAAAGTGCAGGGCTGGCAGCCCCCCCCCCCCCCCGCCCCAAAGCACAGCAAGCTCAGGAGATGGGTGAGGGGATTGATGTGATAGAAGTAAACCTTTTTGGCTATAATAACTGGGTTGGTTTGCTGATTAGCGAAACTATAAACAACCCATCACAACTGTGATCAAGTTTTTAGAATGAGGCTATTTAAAAAAAAACACAATGGATTAAAAGATAAACATCAAGTAACTAACACAGAAATGTGGCAACAACCGTGAAAGGGTTCTGTAAATTCAGTGATAAGGTCTCCCTGTGTGCATTGTTGGCCTGTTTGGGGTTCCAGCACTGAAAAAGTTCCTGTGTCAGGAACCTGAACTCAGCAAACCAGGCTGAACGTCCCCATGACAGCCTGGGATGGGGGACGGCTGGGCGAGGGCCTCAGAGTCCAACAGGCCCAGGTCAGTGCACGGTCCACTGTCTACTGTCCACTAGAAGCAGCCGCCTTCCTGGAAAGATCTCAGAAGTTATGACAAGGAGTGAACGGGAAACCCTAAGTCCAGGACATAAAAGGGCCCTACTGTGTGTGGGACACAGTGAGTGGAACATGTTTAGCCAATTGAGCATTCACTCAACACAAAGTTGAGAACCGACTGCAAGCCAGGTTGGCACTTGGGCATGGCACTGACGAGCTTCTGTGCTGAGGGCAGATTGCTGTGTGTGCCTTGGCTGACCAGTAACCACAGATGACGCTTCTCAGCAGGGTGGGACCAGGCCTGGGGGTGCTTGTGATTGCAAGGTCCCCTCCAGCAAGCACTACTAGGAAACAAACAGAGGAACTGGAAATTGCCCGGCACACCTGGCCATGCAGGGCCGCCGTCCAGGGGGGGAAGAAGGGAGCACAGAATTCTGAGGCTCTGCACTCAAGGCCTGGGGGTCCATAGAGGGGTGAGAACTAACCAGGGCCTGCCTCCGAGGCTCACTCTTTATTGACAGACTTAGCACATAACCAATCATTTAAAGCAAAGAAACAAGCAACGCGTGGGGTCATTTATTAAAAAAAAAAAATGAACCAGGATCTCTGAAACAAAGGCGCCTCAGAGAGCCCGTGCAGAGATGCTGGCTGCTTCCCAATACCGTGGCCGGCGATGTGGCTGGGTTGAGAGCACCATCTTTGAAGTGTCTACTTCGGCAATCAAACCTTTCTTCTGGCACCTTGGTTACAGAAACAAAAAAATACCCGTTGGGGCCCTGGCTACACCAGTCTGCAAACATCCCAGAGGGTGGTGGCTGGTGCATCAGCCTGAGGGACACCTGGAGGGAGAGATGCCAAACCCGAGTGGGAACCAGGGCCCCGGGGGCCACCGTGTTCTGGCAGCGGGAGGGCAGGCCTGGGGAGGCCCCCCTCAGAGAAACGGAAGCTGGGCAGCTGTGAGCCGGGCCTCAGAACCATCAATGGAGTTTGGACTCTTATTTGGGGCAATGAAAAACCACTGGGGCTTCGGTGCAGAAGAGGGATGTGACCCCAGTTTCTGACTATGGTTGGAAAATGAATTCAGCTGACTGCATGCAGGGAGGCCCTTGGGAGGCTGTGACAGAGCTCAAGCCAGATGCAACTTGGCCAAGAGGGTAGAGCTGCACATCGGGGTTGGGGGAGGGGCAGACAGGGACTCAATGGGACCCACAGGATTGTGGGGGGCATCAATCAGGGGCAGTCGCCGAGAGGTAGCAGTGCAGGCGGGCCTGGGGCAGGGGGCAGAGCACTATGTGGAGCTGTGTGTGAGGGTCTCACGTACCCACATGGGGCGTGGGGAGGAAGAGGGCCTTAGACATGGGTTCCAGTACTCGCGCTCTGTCTCCCAGGCAGGAGGCAGGAGGCAGGACTGGTCTCAGCCCACTTCAAAGAGCAAGGCCCAGGGAATGACGAGCAGGACGCCAATCAGGCCTGTTTGTATACTGCTATGGGAAGAAATCATACAAAACGGTTCCAAAACCTGATTCTTTAAGGGATGGAGAAATAGTGTAGGGGGTAGGGCAGAGGGTGCTTGTCTCACATGCGGCCGGCCCAGGTTTGATCCCTGGCAAACCTTATGGCTTCCTGAGCCCACCAGCAATAATTACTGAGCACAGAACCAGAAGTAACCTCAGAGCATTGCCCCTAAACCAAAAATAAATAACAAAATATTTCATTTCATTTCATTTCATCATCCTGTTAATCGTCGATTGCCTCGAGCAGGCCCCAGTAACATCTCTTTCATCCTAGCCCTGAGGTTATATTCACGGCTCTTTAGGAGAATGAGACCCATCATTGTTACTGGTATTTGGCATATTTGGTAGGCCACGGGGAGTTTGCCAGACTCTGCCCTGTGGGCAGGCTACATTCAATAGCCTGCAAGTTTGTCCAAAGTAGGAATGAGATAATAAGATGTCATAAAAAGATGTCCTGATAAGATGTCGCGCGGCCGCAAATGCGGCCGCACGGTTCCGGGAGCTGGATTTTATAGTCTCTGAGTCTTGGCCGCTGATGGGATTACACGGCGCCAGGGGGCCAGGTGGTGGGTGTGACCCCCGCCTACTGGAATTTGGAGGATCTGGGTGGAAGATGCTCGACTCCAAATCGAGTAGGCTTGGAGGTCTCGGCCCCGGAACCCGCGTGGCTTTGTCCCTCTGCCAGTACCTTCAGGTGTGCGGAGAGTGGTCTCAGCATGGTGGTGGCTGGTCCTGGAGGTCTTCGGCTGCCGTAGCCCTGGTCGGGGCGGGGAGGGAAAGCTCAACCCGCTCCCCTCCAAGGGACTCCGGGAACAAAATATGAAGAAAAAAAAAAACGAACAAAAAAACAAAGCTGTCATTCTTTATACAAGACTAGGTTTCATCTCAGACGTCCGGTGCAGACCCTCTGCTGGTGGTGGGCCTCTGTCCAACCGAGGTGCTGACAATACCCCCAGCAGCACTGTCCCCATCAACCATCCACCGGGATATGCCACCCAAAGGAACGAGGCACAGGCTTGTCCAACAGTCTCACCAAGGGCTCACGGGGATTAAGCGCGTTAGAGCTTTGAATTCTACAGCTCCTGGGAGTGACCTTTGTGCCTTCCAGGCTAAGCCAGTTTGATCCCTGAGGTTTCTTCTTTTTAAAAAAAAAATTTTTTTTTATAAAGCAGTTCAGAATATTTGATTACAATCCCTGAGGTTTCTAAGCATTAAAAGTGCCTGACTCCCCAGGCATGATTTGCCAAGCTGTGGTACTCACTCACTCGTGGTTCTATTAAGGGCAAAGCTGGTCTAACAATTCCGAGGAAGCCAGAAAAGGCCCACGTGTAGGTGATGCACTTGCAATAAATGGAAATGGCTGATCCACACATAAATATCTCACTAAAGCTTTATTGTGGTCACATCTACAACCGTCATTTCAGTGTACAAACTCATAGTTCAGTGCAGTGTGTCTAATGCAAGGCAGGGGAAACCGTGGAACACAGTGAACAGTGCACTCGATATAAAAATAAATTACACTTTCAAGGCTACTGCAACGCCTCACATCTATAAAAAGTAAACATGACATAGTTAGTGTGGTCCTCATTGAGAGAGGAAGAGACAAGAACAAGAGATTTGTGTCCAAACCTCTCTGACAAAGAAATCCTGAGAAGTGATTGGAATACTGCCTCAAGCAACGGGCTAAAGAAGCTCCCCCAAACCCTCTCTCTAGGCTGGGAGAGAACCACAGCTCCACGGACATGGAAGAGCCCAGAGCCAGGCTCAGGGCAGGTCTGTATTTCAGACGCACGTGCTCATCCTGGGGGCTAATCAGTAAGAAAAGCTTCCAACTTCTGATCCCCCAAGAAACAGCACTGAGATGTTCAAGGGGTGGGGAGAGAGAGAGAGAGAGAGAGAGAGAGAGAGAGAGAAATGCACATTCTTTAGTTTGCAGAGGATTCTAGGTTTCTAAGCAACTGAGAGGCTGAGGGCAAGATAAATCAGGCTCTGGTCAGGCCTCGCTAAGACTGTGGAAGCTGCGTGGCCAGGACTGCATCCTGTCCAGATGGAACCGAGACGCCAGTGTCTCGGAATGTCAGGTGCTGCCCCGTGACAGAGGCCCGCAACAGGACCTACAGGAAGTCTTGCCCAACACCCAGGGAGCCCCTCCTCTCCTCCATGGGGCTGGAACTCAGTCCTCTGCTCCCACTTCAGTCAGGCTTTCCTGGAACACGGCTATGCACGTGCATTCACTTGGCTGCTCAGAGCAGGTGCACGACATGGGCAGAGAGCTGAGGGCGGAGCATCTTTATAGAAAGTGCACTGCCCCTGCTCTAAAGGAAAGGACAAGAAGTCTGCTTCTTGGGACCCTTAGAGAAAAGTAGGGAAGACTAGGGTTGGAGTGACAGCACAGCGGGTAGGGTGCCTGCCTGCCTTGCACATGGCTGACCCAGGTTCAATCTCTGGCATCCCATAAGGTCCCTGAGCACAGTCAGGAGCACTACCAGGTGTGCCCCCCACCAACCCCCAAAAGTAGGAGAGACAGAGGCAGGGGACAGAGCTCAAGGGGCTGAGCATGTGCTCTGCATGCATGCAGAAGGCCTGGCTGTCACCTGCAACACCACTGCCGGGTGTGGCCCCCCAAACACACAGACAGTAAAGGTTTTTCTCTCTGCCAAGTAATTCTGCTCAACTGAGGGTTCTGAAGGGACCCCGGCCGGGGCTTTCCATCTGGGGCTTCTCTAAGGCAGACAGAGGCCGGGAAGGAGAGAAGCAGGAGTCCCGATGCAAAGCTGAACTCGAAAATCCCATCCTTCACTGTCCACAGCACACCCAGGACTGTATCAAAGGGGAAACAGAAAGTTAAAGATTCTTATTTGGTTTTGGGCCACACCAGGTGGTGCTCAGGGGTCACTTCTGACTCTGCACTCAGGGATCCCCTGCCTGGCGGTGCTGGGGGGACCATATGGGAAGCCGGGGCCAGACCTGGGTCTGCCACTTACAAGGTAAATGAACACTCTAGCCACTCTACTGTTGCTCCAGCCCTGAAAGTTAAAGACTTGGAAGGTATGTGTGTATACACACACACACACACACACACACACACACACAACATTTCTTTATATTTAAAGAACTTCTCTTACACCAACATAAGAAAATGAGGATAGCTGTTAATAAGGCCTTGTCTAGATTCTGCAGGGTCCCGAGTCAGTCCTTGGGGCCAGAAGGAAACAAGGGGACCCTTTCGTAGGAAGATGGAACCAACAGTGACAAGAGAAAGGTTGGGAGACAGCCATGGCAGCTGACTGAAACCCACTGAGCCTGCTTTAGACCACGCCAGGGCCACGCCTACCTCTGCCACCACGGTCACTCAGAGTGATCGTAGAGTTCTCTGGGCACTGCAGGGCACCCGGCTGGGCGGCATTGGCACACAGCAACCAGGACAGGAGCCGCCCCGCTGCCTGACATGGGCTCCGAGTCTCACGTCCTCGCACCACGGTGCCCAGTGAGTTCCCAGCATCAATCTGGGCCTGGACACCTGGAAGAAAGCAACCCCAGACCCCGGCTGATGCCCATCCCGCCTGTAACCTCAGTCATAAATCACCTCCAAGAGGCCTGTCCAGGGAGGCCCCGCTCACTGCTTCCGAGCCCCATGCTCAAATTGTTCCTGCCTGCTTTTCAAGCACCTCATTACTGCTGAATTAATTAAACACTGCCAATATTTCTTTTTAAACTATATTATGCTATTGCCTGGAAACCACACGGAGATAACAGGAAAACTTCCTGCCCGACTATCTTTGAGAGACATGGCAGGGCTGTTTTATCTGCCCGGACAAGGGGATGTCGGCATGCCGGGCAGTTCCCATGTGCAGGTGGAGGACAGCCTCCTGTGATCCCGTGCTGTGCCCTGAAGGCCACCAGCCCCCGGTGCCACCGATGCTCTCCCCACTCTCGCTCACATCTTGCAGCCAGCATCCTGGTTCCCACATGCCCCCCCACCCGAAGACACATTCACAGAGATCCTCAGGGCCTGCCCCACCCACCACCTTATAGCTAAGGGGAGTGTGGGCACAATCTGGGGTGCTACCAACTGCAGAAACAACCAGAACTTTAGACAGGTTGTGTGCATGGTGTCTCAGAGCTACCTCGGGGCCCCACACGTGCCAGGCAAGCGTGCGACCTCTGAGCCACACCTGACATGTATTAATCCACCGGAGCTGATGGACCCTTGGCCCATTCATTCCTGAATTCCCTACTTCAGATCAGGCCATGAGATGAATTTTCATTACAATGAGATTCAAGGGAATCTTCAGAAAGACCCTATCCACAGTGGACCCGGCAAGAGCAGGAACTTGAAGACAGAATGGCTACTGAATATTTTCAATCACTTCATTCCTAAATTTTAGAACGTTTGGGGTGAGGGCAGTGCTACCTTCTTAACCGGATGGGAAATGGAGGCTTTCTAGGTCAGCGAGGCTTTAGCTACTTGGATTTAAAGATGTACAACTTCACAGTGCTGTGCCCGCGAGGGTGGACAGGACACTGAAAACGGAACATCCAGTCCAAAACTGTCCTGGGTCAAGCCCCTGGTGCTAGGTGTCACAGCCATGAGAAAATCTGTTTTACAATTAAAACCTGGCAAGAGTTCCTCCAATGAGCTTCACTAGGTTAGAACAATAGCGAAGGAGAGGCAGCCAGCAAGAAGTGCCAACTTTCTTCACTTCAGCAAAACTGTTTTGTGTAGAAGTGGTTTCCAGTCCTCACAGCTCCCTGGGAAACAGCACAAGATTAAAATTCCTGAGCTTTCCAGTCAGAGGCCGTGTGTGTTTGCCCGAGGATGATTATGCTAGAGGGAGCCCAGGGAGGCCCCAAACCACGGGGCTTCAAAGATCATAAAACTGGATGTTCTTCTGCGCCTAGGAGTGTAAATCAACTCAATTCCATGCACACAACAGGGCAGAAAAAGCAGAAACAAATTCCAGGGGGCACAGCTTTAAGTTAGTCCTTGATAACAGGGATTAGCAACAGCTTTATCCACACAGCCTTCCGCTCTTCCTTTCCCATAGCAACTGAGACTTACGCATTTCTAAGGCTTTAAAACAAAAACTGCTTTCCTGGGTGTTAAGACTGCAGGTAGCAATTTGTCTGCTTTCTTTCTGTTTTCTAGAATGAGCATGTATATTTACCACTCTAACATCCAGGATTTTTTTTTGGTACAGTTCAAAAGGGAGGGGGAAATTCTATAGAGATTTTTCAATCTCCAAAATGAACACGAAACTCCTGACAAACAGATGTGAGTGAGCTCTTTCAGTATGTTGTGTTTCATTTCAGACAGGGAAGGTGCTCAAGAAACCAAATTTTCCACACTAATTCTCTTTTTCTGTTCTGATAGCTTTGTTTTCAGGGGTTTGTTTTGTTTTTTCTTTTCCCCTCCAGAGTTTACAAGCCTCAAATGTACTCAGCGTATGTCAAAGGAAATGAAACTTATGTCCATCCACTTTGGTCCCCTGAGGAGTAAGGACAAGCCCTGCAAGCCTCTCAGCTGTTCCTTCAGCACCAGAGTCTAGAACGGCCCATTCCCCATCTGGTTCAGGAAAAAGTGCAGAAGCGTCGAGGAAAAAAAGGTTCAAGGTCTCTGAAACTCACCATTTTCCTTCCTGGCTGGAAAGTTAGTGAAATCTGTGTGTGCATGCAAATGCTTTCTATGGGAAGGCAGGGGTGACAAGGAGAGGAAGGGTCATTAATGCTTCCATTAATAGCTCTTCTCAAGGTTTTCTCTTACTTTGGTGTAAACTTTAAGTGTGGACACAGCGAGTACTAATACCGTCAAAATTATGGGGGAATACCTTAAAACTCAATGTGTCTTAAACTTCTCTTTAGTACTATAAATATGATGGGGGGGGGGGAGCCAGGGAGGGGCAGGGAGAAGAGGCTTGCTCTTAATAAAGCGTCCTTGTGAATTTCTTGAATAGTGACTTCTGGAAAGTGCGATTTCTCTAACTGGCATTCAGATCAAGGACCCCAAAACCGACACTAGACAGAGAAGAAACATTCAAGGAGGAAAAGGTGCCCCCCCACCCCCACTTCCCCCCATCCCAGTGGGGCCTTGCTGCAGAGGCACTGTCAACAGTAATGGCCACTAGATGGCACCAAGAGTTTGAAGAGGAAGCGACCAAAACAGATTCCCTTCTTTTTAGAAACGGTAACCGCGCTAAAATTGTAGAAAGTAAAAGACTATATTCCCTCACTGTGGCAAAAATGTGGAGTAATTAAACCCTTCCAGTTGGACGGAAAACGTAAACTGCTTTCTGTCATGCAGCTGAAGCCAAATCTAGGTGAGCTTTTTACAAAAACAGGCTCCTAAATCCACCACGTTTCCCTAAGGAGAAAGTGATTGCAGGATGAGCTGCGGGAGGGTGCTGGCGTTCCAGTTCCAGGCGGGGTGGGGGAGGCAGTCCCTCAGAGCTCTGTGGTCAGTAAACACTTCGGCTTCGAGACGACTTCTTCAGCCAAAGCTGGAGCAGAACTGAAAGGAAGAAAGACTGGGTCATTCAACGCGGCCCTCTCGAGGGTGGCCACATGCATTGCTCCACAGGAAGTGCCCAGAGCACGCCGATTACAGACTTCAAAAAATATGCAGCACCATCTGATTTAGCGATAAGGTAGTCCATGGAAGGAAGGGAGTTTTCTTGATAAGGAACGTTTATTTCACCTGGACATGAAACCTGAAGATACCAGTTTCCTCTGCTGTCTTGAATTCAAATATATCACACAACTATTTATGAATGAGTTAGGAGTATCTAGGACGATTGAATGCTGAGCCTGAGAGCAATGCACTCAGGCGTAAGAAGTGGGCTGCTCTGTCTTGCTTTGCAGAGCGCGGATGGATGGCCGGCTGCTGGTCCCAGATGGTCTGCTTGTTTGAGCTGTATGGGAACCACAGGGCAGGCCAAGAGTCTCTGCTGGGGTGAGGAGTGGGCCTTATATGTCACAGCACTGCAGCCCTTCACTGATTCATGAAGTGATCACTGGCCCTGCCCTGCCCTTCCCTTCCCCAGTGGGATGCCTAGGATAGAATCCAGGTTGGTCACACAAAAGGCAAATACCCTACCCACCGCTCTGGCCCCTCGGCACTTATTTCTAGTATGCTCTAGATGCACAGACAGGATGGTGACTCTCAAACATGGCATTCAAGAGAAATTAAGGCGGGTCACAAGTTTGTGTGTTTTTCTTGGCAATATCCTTCCTGGAACGCTGTCCCCCTCTTTATTTTTATTTTTTAAATGGAATCACTGTGAGATAAAGTTACAAAGATTTTGTGATTGAATTTCAGTCATACAATGTTCCAACACCCATCCTTCCACCAATGTATATTTCCCACCACCAATATCCCCTATCCCTATACTCCTCCTGCCACTCCCCCACCCAGCCCCTGCCTGCCTCCAAGGAAGGCACTTTTACTCTCTCTCTCTCTCTCTCTCTCTCTCTCTCTCTCTCTCTCTCTCTTCTCTCTCTCCCTCTTCCCCTCCCTCCCCACCCACTCTTCTCCCCCCACCCCCACGCCCTCTGTGACCATTATGGTCTGCAATACAGACACCGAGAGGCCATCAGGCCATCATGTTTGGTTCTTTACCCACTTTCAGCACACATCTCCCGTCCATGATCCCTTCCATAACTGTCATGATGGCCCCATCTCTATCTCAACTGCTCTTCCCAGCACTTAGGAAGGCTTCCAACCATCTGCCCCCCTCTTTAGATCTGCACAGGATCTTTCTAGATTCTGCGACCCTGGAAGACTTCCCCTTCCAATTCTCCTGGCAAATTCCTACACCCGTTTTCTGGGTCTGACACCATCCTATCTTGGCAAATCACTTGGTCTTGAACTCACTCATTTTCCAGTAAGAAGCTTGCGGAGGAAGTGCAGAGTCTAAAATGTTCTAACACCCATCCTTTAATCTCACTTCATTTTTTATCTCACTTCATTAATTGTGTAGATATAAAACTCAAGGTGAAATTTCTCCTCTAGAATTCTGAAGGCCCTGTTTCCTGCTCGCTTGTGCTGGGTAACTGTATTTAGAACAGACTGCTATAATTCAGACGACCAACTCTCAGAATGTAAGCTTTCTTTCTTTGTGTTTGTTTTTGTTTGGGGGCCATCCCAGGAGGGTGTCCAGAGGCTACTCCCGGCTCAGTGATCAGGGTTCACTCTCAGAAGTGCTGGAGGTTCATGGGGTGCCAGGAACAAAATCCAGACCTCCCACACGTAAAACATGTGCTCCAGGCCTCTAAGCCATGCCTCTGGACCCTATAAGGACTTATCCCCCCTCTGCAGACTTAGATCCTTTCTTATCTTTCATAATCTGAAGTTATCTGTTTCTTAGTCCTGTCTATCTCTAGTCTCTGGCACTGGGTACTGTTTAAAAAAATGCAGAAAACCTCTATTCCTTTCTTTGATAATATTTACATTTTTATCTCCTCTGCTGTCCTTTCTGATGATTCAAATACTGAACTTTGTAGATAAATCCTCCAATTTTCTTTTCTCTCCTACTTTTCATCTTTTTTTTTTTTTTGGAGATTTCTTTTGGAGATTTTTTTTCAGTCCACACTGTCATGATTTTATTTTCCACAAGGTTAATAATTTTTTTTTTTTTTTTTGCTTTTTGGATCACATTTGGAGATGCACAGGGTCACTCCTGGCTCATGCACTCAGGAATTACTCCTGGCAGTGCTCAGGGGACCATATGGGATGCTGGGAATAGAACCCAGGTAGGCCGTGTGCAAGGCAAACACCCTACCCGCTGTGCTATCAACTCCAGCCCATGGTTAATAATTTCTAAGGATACTATTTTCTGTTATTTTTCTTTAAAAATACTGTTATTGGACAACTGGTTAAAGAAACTATGGTAGATCTACAAAATGGAATACTATGCAGCTGTTAGGAAAGATAAAGTCATGAAATTTGCTTATAAGTGGACGGTCATGGAGAGTATCATGCTAAGTGAAATGAGTCAGAAAGAGAGGGACAGACATAGAAAGACTGCACTCATTTGTGGAATAGAAAATATCATAATATGAGACTAACACCCAAGGACAGCAAAGACAGGGTCTGGAAAATTGCGCCACGGTTGGAAGCCTGCCTGATGAGCTGGGGGAGAAGGCAGCTGGGATAGAGAAAGGATCTCTAAGTCAGTGATGGTTGGAGGGATTGTTCAGGATGGGAGATGTGTGCTGAAAGTGGACAAAGGATCAAACATGGCGGCTTCTCAGTATCTGTATTGCAAACCATAATGCCCAAAAGTAGAGAGAGAATAAGAAGCACCTGCCATAGAGGCAGGGGTAGGGTTCGGTGGGGGTGTCAGGAAAAATACTGGGGACACTGTTGGTGGGAAATGTGCACTGGTGGAGGGATGGGTGTTCGATCATTGTATGACTGAAACTCAAACATGAAAGCTTTGTAACTATATCTCATGGTAATTCAATAAAAAAAGAAAAGTGGAAAAAATACTGTTATTGTTATATGGATGGAGACTCCTCTCACAATTCTACCTCTTGTAATGTTTTTGCTGCTCTTGCCTTTATTTACTCCTTTCTTAGTTTACTTGTTGTTAGGGGCATTCCTCAGGCATCTTAGAAACATTGGCTTTCATCATATTTAAGAGCAAAGGAGCCTACTCATATCTCAGTGAAGCACTGTAAGGGGCCAGAGAGTTAGTAGAGTTGTTTAGGCTCATTCCTTGCAAGTAGATACTCTGGTTTAATCTTAGCACCACACACTATCCCCCGCAGGCACTGTCGGGAACATCGCTGGGTAGAACTCAGGCCTCCAAGCATGCTGGGTATGGCTCTGGAGGCCCCGGAAGCTACCATGGTGGCCTGGATAAAAACCAGCATCACCTCCTCAGGCCCTCACACGGAGCCACAAGAATCACTAGAAGGAGCCCTTGGGCCTCCTGAGTACCACTTGGGAGGGAGCTCCCCAGTCCTGGTAACGAGTGAAGTTTGGAAGCTGTGTGCATGTGTGCAAACTTATTGGCTAATGAGCTTCCAGGCTGGGCCGTCAGGCAGATTCCTGGCAATTTTTTCAGGGCTAATGTTGGACTCTGTATGCTTTTTCTCTTTCGACAGTGTTTCTCCAGAAAAAAATGCTTGACTGATTTCGCATGGAGACACTTGGCCAACAGCATTCTGGAAGTTGTGGAAAGAAAGGATGGTAAGAGATCTCACTCTGCAGTGTGAAGACTTAAAGAAGTCAGCTTCCCTGGTTTTAGCTTGGAGCTTTACTCTAGAAACAGAAACTCGTAAGCCCAAAGCCTCACTGGCCTGTCAGGTTGCTGCAGAAATGCTACTAAGCAAGGCAGTGTGGGGTGGGGGCAAGGGGTGGGGGGGGTGGTCTGAAAGCAGATTCAACCAGGCCTCACATTCTCAGCTTCATCTTGAATCCCTATTTCCACAAAGACTTCCAATTCCTGAGTCATTCCAGGATACTGCAATGAGGACAGACTTGCTTTTTATTTCTGCAATTTCCATCCCTACTCCTTTTTAGGCTTCGATGTTTCAGCCACTTTTGAAACTGACTGAGGTTCTCTGCCACAAAATTTTACATGGAGAACACCTTTGGGTGTTCTGACTCTGTAGAGATGGGACCCAGACATAGTTTAAAAAATATCCTACTGATTATAACAGAGATAAGAGGAGACAATTCAAAATGTAATGTAATTTGAAAAATAATATAAATTTTGCAATATTTCTGAACACAAAACAGAAAAGCACAAGAATAAGGACTTCCCAGCCAGAAAACTTTTTGCAAACTGAACACACCTTTGAATCAGCAGGTGGGTAAGGAGCAGACCATTACTGGCATTCTGAAAGCCTCTTTGGATATCCTTCCAACCACTGACCACCAAGGGGGCTTGATCTCTAGGAGTTAAGCCTTTTTGTTTTTAGTAAGTAAAATAGAGAAATGAAAGGTGGGTATGTGAGAGAGAGAGTACACATCGCAGGTTGTGATGAGTGCCACAGAGCATACGCCTGACACTCTCTTGCTAACCATTTTTACAATGGAAAGACTCTAAGATGATGCCCCAGTGTGCTCCACCTCCTGGCACTTCCAGTCTCATGCCATCACCTCCTGTGGGATACGGCAGGTCCTGCTACTACAGTCTCTGTCCAAGGCTAGCACTTCTGGGATTAGAGTATAACAACTTCGGACTTCCAAGTTCCTGGCAGATTCTACTGCTTCTTGGCCTGCTCACTTTAATGAGTAAGCAATTATACTGAGGAGACTCACAGGACCAGCACGAAGAGCAGAGCCTCTGGACTGTTACCCAAATCTAAGGTCATCAGTTCAACTATTCTTCAGAAACGGAATTTACCAGCAACCATGACTGGGGACCATCCAGTGCAGTCCTGGGAGGGACTCAGAAGCAGGGCAGCGGTTAGACTGCGTGTGGTCCTCTGACCCACAGCAATGAGCTTCTAATGTGTGCTGATTAAAGTTGCCAAAGTTTGTGATAACCTTTTACTCAGAAATAGGTGACTAATACAGTTATGGTTATGATTAATCTCTTTAATATCTTGCGCTAACTTCCTCTACTTGATTGTTTCTGCACAATACTTCACAGTGCACAAAGAAGTTCTGAGGCTCTTGCTCTGAGCACTCCTTCATGGATTAAAAGAGAGGATTTTCCCTGACACAGTCAGAGAAGCAATATCATATTCTGGGTGACAAAGAGTCCAAATTCAGAGTGGCCAAAGCAAAGATGATACTGTAAAATTAGATGAGACATCATATGAACACTCCTTAGGGATTTCATACTGGTGAATAAATATTTGTAGGCTTGCTATGGTGGCAGTTTGAAAAACAATATAAACTTGCGACATTTCTAAAAGGAAATTAAAAGACAGCTAATGTGTTTGTTAACAAAATGAGGTCTTTTGTTGAACAAGGGTGAATATTTCTTGTCAATGACATTAATATAACCAAATCTTAATTTTTAAGTGCTCTATAAGTATAGCATGTAAAGGTGTTAAAAGAGGTGAAATAGAGTCCTTTCTATTCTGAGTAAAAAGAATCCTTCATTTGCTGGGAAGTCAAAAACTAGAATGAATATTCTTCTAATCGGGGAAGTGACCATTCAATTCACAGAAATTCCTTTCCCTTTTCGTTTTCTTTGAGCACTGACTGGGACAGGCTGCAGGAAGCGAGCAGAGACTTGCCTGAGGAGACCATCACCACCCCCTGGTTCCAGCCTCCTGTGTGCTCTTGGACAGATTCCCTGACCAAGCTACATTTCTTAAATGGCAAAGTAGTAAGAAACCACTTGTCACACATTCTCAGTTCAACTGTATGTCCATGCAAGGAAAACATGGAAACAATCTATTGTACGCTGCAATGTTTGTTCATAGTTAAGCTGATCGATGGTTGTGTCTATTTTTTGTTTAAGACATTCAATTGAGAAGCTGTTCAATTTTCCCTCATCAAACCAACTTAACCCCAATTGTAAATGTGGTGAAAACTTCTGTGTCTTTTAAGAGAAAATAAGTGTAAGTTCTCAAGGACATAGGTAGTATCAAGGGAGGTCAGTGTAGGCACAAAACCCATAACTGGTCATCAACAAATAATGAGGGGATCGTTGCGGGAAAGTGAACGCTGAACTGGAGGTGACACAGACCTGGGCGAGGCTCGTGGGCACCTTGGTGCTGCAGTATGAAATAACTACACCAATACCAGAAGCTTTAACAATCCTGCAACCTTATTACCTAAAATAACATACAAATCAATGAAATTTTGAAAAAAGAAAATTGTTGGCTGGAGCAATAGCACAGTGGGTAGGGCATTTGCCATGCAGGCGTCCGACCTGGGTTCAATTCCTAGCATCCCATATGGTCCCCGAGAACCGCCAGGAGTTAACTCCTGAGTGCATGAGCCAAAAGCAACCCCAGTGCACAGACAGGTGTGACCCCCCCCCCAGAAACAAAAGAAAACTGTGTGTCTTTTAGTCATTAAGGAGAGTCTTTAAAGTGGAGAAGACGGTTCAGATGTTCAGTCATACTCATTCCCTCACCTCGTCACAGCATCCACCAGGAATGGCGCTGGGGGAGAGATGAGGGAGACGGCATCCCTGTGGCCATGCGGTTCCTTCCCTGCCGAGGACGGTGCACTGCCAGCAAGACCATTACGAAGGACATTGCTCTGCTGTGGGAAACACATGGCATGTCTGAGCAGCGGAGACACCTCCCGCCACCATTAGCACTTCAGCTCTGAGTCCCCTTCCATACTGACTGAGGCATGAAAAAGATGAATCTGGTGCTCTTGGTTGGTTTTGTCTGTTTTGTCACCCTTCACCTCAGTTTTTGTTTTTTTCTTTTTAAATTTTTGTCCTTGAGCATTTGCACATAGAAAAGATTAAATCACTAGTTTGGATCCACTGAATTCTACTAGCACAGCTCTGTTACTACACCGTGTCTTTAGGGAAGAATAGGAGCCTTAAGGCCTTACTCTGAATGTCTGAAACAAAAATTGTAGAATCATAAACTTACTGGTACAATCCATCGGGGTGTTATCATGGATGCTGAAGATACCTAGAAAAAAACTACACATTAATTTTCACGATTATAATGCTCTCTATGAAATGCACTGTTATTGAGGAAATGGGAGGGGCTGCAGTTTTTAATGGGTTCAGTTGAGATGAATTCTTTTTATAACACATGTGCTTTAAAGACATTTAGGAAACTGTCATCATCTAGACACTATTTTTTTATTGTCTGTCTGTTTTGGGCCACACCCAACGATGCTCATACTTTACTCCCAGCTCTGCACTTAGAAATCACTCATGACAGCCTCGGGGGACCATATGGGATGCCAGGGATTGAACCTGGGTTGGCCGAATGCAAGGCAAGTAAACCTACCCTCTGTTCTATCTCTCCAGTCTCTCTTGACATTATCTTACTCTAAAATCATACTACTCCTTGGGGCCAGAGAGATAGTACAGTGGGTAGTGTTTGTCTTGCATATGATCAACCTGAGTTCAATCCCAGACATCCCAAATAGTCTCCTGAGCACTGCCAGGAGTAGTTCCTGAGTGTACGACCAGGAGTAACACCTGAGCATCGCCGGGTTTGGCTAAAAAGCAAAACAAAAAAATAAAAAAATCTTACCATTCTCAAATGGCTGGAGCAATAGCACAGCGGATAGGGCATTTGCCTTGCACATGCCGACCTGGGTTTGATTTCCCCATCCCTCTTGGAGAGCCTGCTAAGCTACCGAAAGTATTCCGCCTGCATGGCAGAGACTGGCAAGCTCCCCGTGGCGTATTCGATATACCAAAAACAGTAACAAGTCTCACAATGGAGATGTTACTGGTGCCTGCTTGAGCAAATTGATGAACACTGGGAGGATAGTGCTACAGTGCTACTATTTCCAAAATTCTACTACTTACAATTTATTTAATAGGATTTCTACTACCCTTAATAACTAATTGAGGGGCTGGAGCAATAGCACAGCCGGTAGGGCGTTTGCCTTGCATGCAGCCGACCTAGGTTCAATTCCCAGCATCCCATATAGTCCCCCTGAGCACCGCCAGGAGTAATTCCTGAGTGCATGAACCAGGAGTAACTCCTGTACATAGCTGGGTGTGACCCAAAAAGAAAAACAAAAAACAAGAAAAAAAAAACCCAAAAAACAAGAAAAAAAAATCCCTAATTGACCATTTATTTTCTAAAATTTCAGTTCATTACAAATAATCATGGCTTTCTTGATAGTACCTTAAACAATGGTTGCGACTAATCCAAGTGAATAGTGCAAAGGAAGTACACACACAAAAAAAACTGCTTATATAGAAAAAAAAATCTGCTTATATACAGGTCATTCTCTAATTATCATGCATGGAGAAAACAGCAATAAAAACACCCATACTGCTCCTGATTCACAGGGCACTTGTTACATTCTTTATAATGTTTAATTTTCTAGATCCCACTAATAAATGTAGAATTATAATCAAAATTACCTTATTTTTATAGAGGCTTAGACTATTACTTGACCTGGTGGTGGTGTTAGGTTCTTTTTGTTTTGCTTTGGTTTGGTTTTGCTTTTTGGGTCACACCCAGCGATGCACAGGGGTTACTCCTGGCTCTTTACTCAGGAATTACTCCTGGCGGTGCTCCAGGGACCATATGGGATGCTGGGAATCGAACCCCGATAGGCCACGTGCAAGGCAAACGCCCTACCCGCTGTGCTATTGCTCCAGCCCCTAGGTTCTTATTTTAAAAACACGATATAAATCCTGGTCTTAATTTCTTTTAAAAAAAATCCACCAAAAGAATAAAAATACAGGGGCTGGAGTGATAGAACAGTGGGCAGGGCATTTGCCTTGCACGCGGCCCAACCCGGGTTCGATTCCCAGCATTCCATATGGTCCCCTGAGCATGGCCAGGAGTAATTCCTGAGTGCATGAACCAGGAGTAACTCCTGTGCATCGCCGGGTGTGACCCAAAAAGCAAAAAAAAAAAAAAAAAAAGTATAACTTCTCCACCAAAATTCTGAAAATGTACTTTTACCACAGGAAATGGTGAAAAAAAGAGAGAATCAAGAACCAGCAAAATATTACTCATAAAGGGTTTATTTAATACCAAAGTACAGGGGGCAGAGAGGTAGCACAGCAGGTAAGGCACTTGCCCTGCTCACAGCGAACCTGGTTTGATCCCCCGTACCCTATATGGTCCTGTGAGCACTGCCAGGAGCAATCCCTGAGTGCAGAGCCAGGAGTACATCCTGAGCACCAACAGGTGTGGCCACAAACCTAAACAAAAATAAAATAATAAAGCCAAAAAAATAGGGGTCAGGAGATGGCTCATAGGCTGGAATGCATGCTTTGTTCTGGAACCTGGCACTTTGTTCAATCCCTGGTATTGCATAGTATTCTGAGCATCCCTGAGTGTGACCCTAAGTAAATAAATATTCAATGGATATGCCAGGGAGAATAGCTCACCAGGCTATACATGTGAGAGCCTGATTTGATTCCCAACACAGCATGGTTCTCCAAATACCAACAGGTGTGGCTTCAAAACAAATAAGTAAAATCAACGGATACATGGAAAGGCTAAAAATAAAAGGAACAGAAAACTATACACTAGGCAACATCTCCTTTAAAAAAACACCTTAAAGTTAGGGTTGCTGTTTTTTGTATCAACCGAAAGGGGGAAAAGATGGCAAAGATAGATTAGGGCAGGCCTGGGCGGGGTGGCACTCATGCCAAATCTGACTGGGATGAAGGATTACTCTCATTTCTGTGCTTGAGGACTACTCATGGTGGGGTCTGAGGACCATATAAGGTACTAGGGATTGAACTCAGTTAATTACTTGTTCTAATTTCTTTCCGGTCTCCAAAGAAGAATTTTTTAAGTGCTAAAGTCAAGAAGGTATAATTACCAGTAAGATACATATATCTCACAGCACATTCTCAACGTATATGATCAAAAATATATCCTTAAAACAATTATTGACAGAACAGATAAGAAATGGATTAACAGGAGGCCTGAAGGAATAATACAGGGGATAGGGCACCCGCCTTCCACGTGGCCAACCTGGTTTCAGTGGCACTTTATATGATCCCTGAGCCCTGTAGGGAGTGATCCCTGAGCGCAGAGCCAGAGTAAGCCCAGAATACCACTCGCTGTGACCCCTCCTAAAAAGCAGAACAAAACAGAAAACGGTTTTGAACTGTTGCATGGTGAAAAAAATGAATCAGGATATTTTTTCAAAAGAGAAATTTCTTTTCATTTGGCAATATTATATTTACCTGAGGTGTGACTGTATGATCAATTAGATTCTCAGTTAGAGATAAAAGCAAGGCATCCAATTCATCTGTAGCATCCTATGAAAGATAAAGTATATGTTGTTACACGGTCTATTTCTCATCACAGTGCAATTTTTCATAACTTCCCAATTTATCCTTTTGACCCAGGTGTGTCTGGTGGTTACTGTTAAACAGAGACACTCTAGAATCAAAGCTATCAGCAAATTCACAAATAACCAGAATTAGGTTGAAATAAAAACTTGAAAAAGTTATGTGCTTTTTTTTGCTTTTTTTCAGGTCACACCTAGCGATGCACAGGGGTTACTCCTGGAGGTGCTCAGGGAACCATATGGTATGCTGGGAGTTGAACCCGGGTCGGCCACGTGCAAGGCAAATGCCCTAACCACTGTGCTATCTCTCCAGCCCCAGTTATGTGCTTTTTAATTTTGCTATTTTTCTTGGTGACACAAAAGCAGTAGTATTAGTAATATTTAGACTGTCCTAGATCCCAGTTCCTAGAACTGACAGGATACATAAAAAGTACAGCACAGGAGACAATACGTAAAGGAAATGCCTAAATTCTAATTGTTCTTTATCCAGATACATGAGGACAAGTCCTTTGCTTTTCTGTCTGCGAAAGCCTACAGTATATATTTCCCTTACCTCCCCATAAATGTTGACCAATGCTTTGTGTAATTATATCTGAAGTTATCTTTTGAAGAACATAAGTCTGTAAATGTACATTCATGGTGGGGGAGGGATATAGAAATTTTTTTTAACGAAGACAAAATTCTCATCTGGAAATAAGAAAAATAATATCTAGGGCTGAGTACATAACAACAGAAACAACAAAGTCCTTCATTTGTATATATTCATTTTAGGGGAAACCTCCCCAGCAGTGATAAGGAAGCCTACTTGGCCTACGGAGGCCTACGGAAGCCTACGGAGGGCTACTTGGCCAAATGGCCACTGGTTCAAAGAAGAGGTCTGAGGTGGTGGTGCTGCCCCAGCCCAGCAGTGCTGGGGACACTAGGGCCACCCTGGCAGAACTCAGGGCAATGCATGGAGAGGAAGAGTCCTCTGGGGCTTACCAGTGATGCAGAGGAGGCCATCTGGGGATAGAGCTCGAATCCTGCTCATGACCTCTGTACCTCGACCTATGTTCACTTCTACCTTCAGGGCACAGTAACTCTTGTGATCATGTTTCCAAATATGAATAAAAATGGCTTTTCTTATAGCTTCTCCTTCTCACCATTTTTCCAACTTATGTCCTGGGCTAGTACCCCCAATAGTTTGTGAACACCATGATTCATTCATATTTGAATTTTCAAAACTTAGTATTTATTTGTTACATACTATGTTTGCAGTAAATATTTGAATTACATATCCCCTGTTCCAAAAATATTTTCAGATTATCTTAACAATTTCAGTGATTACAGATACCACTATTTCTATTGTTTTGGATTTTTAATTAGCAGAAAGGCTGCTTCTTGATTGAAGGCATTCAGGTTAGGTTTCTTTAAATCCAAAAGTCTGAAAATTATACTCCTAAATATTATGCACAATCTGGGTCTTGGAACTACAGTTAATTTCTTTATTATGAAATAATTGGTTAGTTTCTACAATAATTGTGCCTATTAAAGAACAACATAATACATGCTCATTTGTAAAGATAATTTTTTTTATTTAACTCGCAAATAAAAACATTCACTGGGCAATGAACTGAGTTTCTGTGATTTCTTAATTGGTACGTGTGTGGCAAGAGGATACAGGAAAAGCAGGATTTGGGACGAGCTAGTTATTTTGCAACATAATCAGTGATAGGTTCCGGTTACTTCAGAAAGTTTATTTTAACTGGTAGATATTTATTTAGTGCCTAGTACATGCCATGTACTCTTTCAGACACTAGGAAAACATAGCCAGCATCCAAAAAAACCCCACTAAAAATACAAAGACCAACCGAAACCCCCAAATTCAAACATTAAAAAACAAACAAACAAAACCCTGGGATACTCTTGTGAGGGAGTTGCCAATATGATTATCATTTAGAGCAGGGCTTAAAAATGTTTCATTTCGGGCCGGAGCGATAGCACTGCGAGTAGGGCGTTTGCCTTGTACACGGCCGACTCAGGTTCAATCCCCGGCATCCCATATGGTCCCCTGAGCACTGCCAGGAGTAATTCCTGAGTGCAAAGCCAGGAGTAACCCCTGAGCATTGCTGGGTGTGACCCAAAAAGTAAAAAAAAAATGTTCCATTCATGATCCCTTGTGCCTAAGAAATTTTTAAATAAGTCTGGGTTAATATAAAATAGGCATACAAATCAAATATTTACTACTGATATATGATAAAGTTAATTAAAAAAATTTTTTAGGGGCTGGAGCAATAGCACAGAGGATAGGGCGTTTGCCTTGCATGCGGCCAACCCGGGTTTGATTCCTAGTATCCCATATGGTCCCCTGAGCACCGCCAGGGGTAATTCCTGAGCACAGAGCCAGGAGTAACCCCTGTGCATTGCTGGGTGTGACCTGAAAAGCAAAAAAAAAAAAAAAAAAAAATTTTAGGTTCTGTGGTCCAAGGCTGGAGAATAGTACAGTGGGCAAGGTTTTTGCTTTACAGGCAGTCAACCTCGATATGCCAGACACAGTAACAACAAAGTCTCCAATGGAGATGTTACTGGGCCCGCTCGAGCAAATCGACGATCAACGGGAGGGCCTTTACCTTTACCTTTACCTTTAACCTGGAACCAGCACTGCATATGGCTCCTTGAGCCCTACCAGGAGTGATTCCTGAGCACAGAGCCAGGAATAAATCTTGAGCATTTCCAGATAGTCCCCAAATTTAAAAAACTAAACAAAAAAAATTATGTAATCCCTTTGGGAGATGTGGCCCACTTTTCTCATAACTTAAGTTCTGGTGTCAATTAGAAATCATTAGTATCCTGGTACATCACATGATTCAACTCAGTATGGTCTTTGGAGAAATTGTAAAGAATCAAAGTATTCTTACCTTTAAAACAGAACCATTTTCTGCAGGTGTGGGTGTGAAATGTATCAAAGAATCTTCTGAGAGTGGCATGATATTCTCACTTAAAACTGGAACAGTACTGTAAGATAAAGTCACATCATGAAGGAGCTATAGAGGTTCAGATAACATTTCCAAAAAATAGGAACTTAAAGTAGCCCAATACATTCATATAAGGAGAGAAGACATTGTAATTTGCTAGCTGCATGGTGCCAGTCAGTACTGTACTCAAATATCTTTGTGAAATCTTTCTTTATCTTACAACACAATGGTTTCACATTCAGATCACAATCAGAGAGATACCAAAATGAAGGACTATTTTCTCTCCTAAATCGCAGTGGAATGACAAATTTATTGTAAACTTAATCACTTAACTACAGTAACTACAACTGGTCTCATTCACCTTATTGTAAACAAAATAGAAAAAAAAAACCCAAAGCATTCCAAAACTAAACAAAAATGCCAGAGGTTGTTCTGAAGCTTCCAGGAAATGTTCAAAGGGATGCAACAGCAGATATAAATTTTTAAGATTATAGATGGACCAATGTTGATATGGCCTCCAAATACCATCAAATATAGAGAAATAATATCAAATGTGGACTGTAGATACACAGAAAAAGATGACATCAGTAGACTGATTTTCGAAGCTGTTACGAAATCTGTAAATAGGAAATCTCAATCAGAAACTGTAGTACTGAATAAATTCTGAGATAGGAGAAGCTGGAAAATCGTAAGAAAAAGCTGCCATTTAAGGACAAGCTAGAGAGCCTATGAGCAGAAGGTGGCAGTGACATCTAAAGTGTTCTAGCTAAACGACAGGACTAGCCAGGTGAGAAGAAGCCAGAACCTCTGCTTCCTGACAGCTGCAGTCTGGGCGGCCAAGCCCAGATAACAAGAGCAAGAATAGAAGCAGTCTTAGAGATGCTTCCATACCACAGAGGAGAGGAGGGAAACTATGGCCACACACCATCATCCGCTATGATAGAACTGCCAGCAGGAAATTCCAGTCCTCTCTGTTATCACTGGAAAGTGTGCACACAACATGACCATTTCCTATCTAATCATGCAAGGAAACAGGAAAAATGAGAGATAAATCCTGGATCGGAAATGACAGATACAAAAGTTAGTGACATGGAAGCGAGGACAGATGGCTTTATCCACAACATGGAGGCAAATAGTCAAATATTTGAAAAGATAAAGGATCAGTTATAAGAAAAGACAAATTATCGAGATGTTTTAACTAAAGGATACTCAATATTCAGAAAAATGGTATATCACTTTCCAGAACTGAAGACACAGATCTTCATAATAAAAGATTACATTGAATATTAAAAAAATAAAAAACAATCTGCATTTATATATATATGAAAATATATGGATATATATTTTCATATATATAAAATGAAAATATAAAACTTTTTTTTTCTTTTATTTTTTTATTTATTTTTTAATAGTTTATTTCTTTATTGAATCACTGGGAAAAGTTACAGAGCTTTCGGGTTTAGGTCTCAGTCATGTAAGTATCAAACACATTTCCCTTTACCAATACTTATTTTTAACCATGAACCCCAATAGAACCCCACCTCCCACACCTCCCAATTCCTGTGACGCAGATGAGTTCTAGTTAATACTCTATCTACTTTGACTAGATACATTGTTTCGATAGAAGATACACAATTATTGTTTAGAGTTTAGGACCACCCCCCCAATCAGATATGCTGAAACAGTGTTGTGAAATGATTTGTTTTCTACAGCTTGGTTTAAGAATAAAATGATGTCGCGCGGCCGCAATGGCGGCCGCGCGGTTTTGGATTTCTGCTGTTTCACTTATTAACCCTGGAAGTATTTCTATTAAAAGTTAGATAGTTAAGAGATTGGTTTCTGTGCTCTGGAGTCGTGGCCATGCCGGAGAGCCGCTCGTGGGGGTCAGCTGGTGACTTCGGTCGGGCGTGAAGGACGGCCCAGAACGCCCCCCTTCCCATGAGGCCTCTGCTGCCCCCCGCCCCCGGCTCAAACCTGCTGTCCACAAGGCTCCCGTGCGGCCGCCATCTTTCTTTCCAGAGAGGAGCGGGCGAGCGGGACAACACCCTTTCCCCTCCAGGCAGGCTTGGTGGCTCGGTTTAACACATAGTCCATTTGCTTTTCTGCTCCAAGCGGCTGGTTCTCTGTGCTAAGTTCTTGTGCCTCCGGGGCCGTGGCCATGCCGGAGAGCCGCTCGTGGGGGGCAGCTGGTGATCTCGGTCGGGCGTGAAGGACGGCCCAGAACGCCCCCCTTCCCATGAGGCCCCCGCTGCCCCCCGCCCCCAGCTCAAACCTGCTATCCACAAGGCTCCCGTGCGGCCACCATCTTTCTTTCCCGAAAATATAAAACTTTTAAGGGTAATTAGTAAAACCTAAAAATTACCAACAGAAAAAATAGCTTTGTTCTTAGAAAGAAAAAAAAAACTCACAGAAAAGGAGTCAGTAGAAGAAAGAGTGATCATTAAAAGGAATAAAATATTTTATGATGAATTTTCCCAACCTTTAAACAAAAGAGATTATTCACATATTCATTTTTAAGGGTTTGGCTTTTTGGGCCTCACCCAGCATTGCTTAGGAGTCACTCCTGATGGAGTTCAAGAGACCATATGAGGTGCCAAAGATCAAACAGAGGTCAGCTGCATGCAAGGCAAGCACTTTGCCCCTGTACTATGTAGCCCCAACCCCATATACTTAATACTGCTTAAAAATAACCCCCAAAGCAGACTATGCCAATCCAGTATGTTTAGCTAGGGTCATGTCCAGTAATTTCACTTCTAAATGTACCCCCTCTAAAACAATCCTTACAACTTACAAAATGTGTGCAAGGAAAAAAAATCTAACATTCATTTGTGACAAAAATGCATCCATTAACGTGAGAATGAATAAATTCTGATGGATTCAAAAACAGAATTAAGAAATATAGCACTGTACTCCTGTTGTTCATCGATTTGCTCAAGCAGGCCCAGTAACGTTTCCATCATGAGACTTGTTGTTACTTGGCATATTGAATACGCCATGGGTAGCTTGCCAGGCTTTGCCATATGGGCGAGATACTCTCAGTAGCTAGCCAGGCTCTCCGAGAGGGGTGGAGGAATCGAACCTTGCTCAGCCAGGCTGGCTGCATGCAAGGCAAACGCACTACTGCTGTAACATTTTAAAATTAAGATATACTGAAACAAACAAAACATTGTATTATACACTTTAAAGGGTGAACTGGGTACTATCTGAATCTAGTAAAGTTAGATTCAATAAAGTTATTGAATCAATTACTCTCTCAGTAAAGTTAGAGCTACAGAATAGCTTTTACTATTTGATAAATGATAAATGATTTGAATAGACATTTTTCCAAAGAAGACATGTAACTGAAACATATTTAACATTATTAAACCTACTCAGGTAAATAAAAATCAAAGCCATAATAAGATAGCACTCATTAGGATGAGTAAAATTTGAAAAACAGAGATTAAGCAGTACTGACAAGGACATGGGGAAATTGGACCCCCCCACATTCCTGGTGGGAAGAGATTATGGCAACTGTTTTGGAGACAGCCAGAAATCCTTCAAAGAGTCTAACTGAGAGCAACTGAGTTAAACTATGAAATTCAGCAATTCTCCTTCCTAGAAATGTTAGAAAGAACAGAAAGAACAAGAATGTCTCTAGAGGGAACAAAAGGGAATGCCCTGCCTCAGAGGCAGTGTGGGGGTATACTGGGACCATTGGTGGTGGATACTGGGCACTGGTATACGAATGGGTTCTTGATCATTATATGACTGAAACATAAGCACGCAAGTTTGTAAGTCTGTAACTGTACCCCATGGTGATTCACTAATAACAATTTTTTAAAAAGAGAAAAAAAGAATGTCTCTAGAAAATCTTGCATGAGAATGTTCTAAGCAGTTTTATACTTGGTAGTACAAAATGTTCATTAATTGATTTAAAATAAATGAAATTACCTATACAGTGAAAAATTATTCAGCCATAAAGAGGAAGGTATCAGGGCTGGAGCGATAGCACAGTGGGCAGGGCATTTGCCCTGCATGCGGCCAACCAGGTTTGATTCCCAGCATCCCACATGGTCCCCCAAGCACCACCAGGAGTAATTCCTGAGTGCATGAACCAGGAGTAATCCCTGTGCATCACTGGGTGTGACCCAAAAAGAAAAAAAAGAGTAAAGTATCAATGCATGCTACAATATAGATGAAACCTGAAAATATTTTGTTAAATAAAGAAGTTAAACACCAAGCGCCACTTATATGATTCCATTCATATAGGCTGTTCAGAGTAGGCAATTCAACTGAGGAAGAAAATTGATGAGTGGGTGGTAGGTGCTATAGAGGCAAAGAGGAATATGAAGAGCCTGCAAATGGGCAGGAACTTTGCTTTATGGGTGATAACAAGGTTATGAAATTAGACAGTAGTAATGGTTACACAATTTTGTCAGTGTACCAAAAAGGCCCTGAATTATATGAAATTAATAAATACATTTAGTTATGTATTTACTCTGGGGTCTCCAAAGCCGTCATACCCTGCCTGGTACTGTTTGAGGACCACCTGGTGTCAGGACTCAAACTTGGGGTTCACACCTGCCTGGCATGTTCCTTTAAATTATTTCCATAACCCCATGAACTTACAGATTTTATTTAGTTATTAATTTTTGGTGTTTGGCCTATATGTGATGGTGCTCAGAGCTAATTTCTCGCTCTTAGTTCAGGGATCACTACTGGTGGAATATATGGTGTGTCAGGGATTGAATTGAGGTCAGCTGGCCGTGTGCAAGGCAAATGCTTTACCTGCTACTACTCCAGCCCCAGAATTGTATCTATTTAGAGGTTAATTTTATGGTATGAAAATTCGAACTAAAAAAAAAAAAGCTCTTTAAAAATGTTCTAAGTTTACTGTCGTAAAATGTGACAAAGCTTGATATTTGGTATACAAATATGAAATAAGCAACTGCCACAGTTTTTGCTGTGCCATAGCAAAAGAAATCACTATTACAATCAAAAGACATCCTACTGAATAGGAGAAAGTATTTGCAGGCTATGCATAAAACAAAGTGTCATTATCCAAAATACGTAAGGATTTCACAGTTCAACAAGAATTCATATAACCCCATCAAAAAGTGGGTAAAGAGCTAAGCAGAAATTTCACCAAGGAAGACATACAGATGGTCAACCAGTACAGGAAAATAAGCTTATTATCACTTAATATCAGGAAAATGCAAATTAAAACAATGAGAGATCATTTCACATTAGTAAGAATGGTGTATATCACAAAGACCAGCCTCATGGAGTGTTGGTGAGGGTGTGGGGGAAAAGGAACCCTCATATGTCGGTGGATATGTAAATTGGTTTAGTCTCCATGGAAAAACAAAAAATGAAGATTTCTCAAAATATTCAAAATAGATCCACTACAGGGATGCAGAAACTCCACTCCTAGGTATCTCTCCCAAGAACACACATACACAATCACACACACACACATCTATGTTCATTGCAATGCTTATTTCTAGCCAAGATCTGAAAATAACTCAAGCATCTAAAATGACACTGGATGAATGGATTTTTAAAAATGTGGTGCATATACAACACAAAGTTCCGGTTAGCCATAAGAAAAGAAGACATCTTGTCTTTTGTAACAACACAGATGGAATTAGTAGTCATTCATGCTAAGTAAAGTAAGTCAGAAAGAAAAAAAGATAAATACAAATTATGTCACTCATATGTGGGATCCTGGGAAAGAAAGTAAGAGAATAGGGGGAAAAAACAAATAAAAATAAGCCCATGGACTCAGATCACAGAACTGAGGCTACCAGATGCTGGAGTGGGGATAAATGGGAGGAAGTTCTTTGGTGGTAGATGTGACATTATCATCATCATATATTTTTGAAGAGGCATGAAATTCTACCCCTAATAGGCATTTATTAGAAATAAATACATGTATCCTGAAATCATGTAGTGAAAGATTAGGGAAGAAGACTAAAGACTTCAAACTGAAATAAGAGAAAAAGAACATCAATCTAATTCATTCTATCCAGAATTGTTCGTACCTGTTTGTGGAAGCATCTGAAACACTGGCATTTTTATGACTTAATAAGCTGTCTTCTCCTGTAACCTGAAAAAAAGGCAACCATAAAAAAGCCATTAAATCATTGTTAAGGAAACGAATGTAACAAAAATTTTATATTTGTTTTCATTAAAAATAGAATTATCAGTTTGCTTGAGTCCCCTAAAGAACAATCATATTTTACCTATGGAAATATCAGTATTGCACCTGAGTAAAATCCTAACCCACACCCAAATTAACTACCCAAACTTTCACTTCAATATATTATTACAAAAGTTTACATGCTGGGGCTGGAGTGAGAGTACAGTGGGTAGGGCATTAGCCTCGCACACTGCTGACCTGGATTCGATTCCTGTCATCCCATATGGTCCCCTGAGCACATAGCCAGGAGTGATCCCTGAGCACAAAGCCAGGAGTAAACTCTGAGCATAGCTGGGTGTGGTCCCAAACCGAAAAACAAACCAAACAAAAATCACATACTTTACTAGAAATCTGTCAATTATTATTTTGAGGGGGAATTTAGGACCAAATGGCAAGCTACTGAGAGTATCTCGCCTTCACGGCAAAGCCTGGCAAGTTACCCATGATGTATCTGATATGCCAAACACAGTTAACAACAAGTCTCAAAATGTCACTGGGCCTGCTCGAGCAAATCGATGAACAATGGGAGGACAGTGCTACACTGCTATCTATAGTGTTTAGAGTCAGGGGGCAAGAAGGTGTTTAAGCAGTGTCTGGGATCAAACCAGGGTTGGCTGTATGCTAGGCATGAACCTTAACTCCTGTATTCTCCAACTCAACTTTCAAGTATTTAAGACAATAAGGCATGTTAATCAACAGATAACAGAATGCAAAAAGATTTAATACCAGAACAATTTTAATTTCTTAAAAAATTGAACTATATTAAAACAGATTAATTGTGTGGTATCCCTTCACCTCGCCCAACTCAAGCACAAGAGATATTTTTAGAAAAGTCTAGAAATTTTCTAATTCATTGTCCTAGAAAACACATTTTTAAAGTGCAGTTTGATAGATTTTGAAAACATGTTATCAATACATAAATAAACCTCAATTAACATGTATCATTTCTATTAACCCCCCAAAATTGTTCCTTAAAATTTCCAATGTAATACTATAAAAATCCTTACCCTGGGCCCAGGAGATGGCTTAGTGACAAAAACCAAAACATAAAACACAACTCTGGGCACAACAAAGTGTATGATCTATGCACCATCCAGCAGGCATGTGTGTGAAAGCATTGCAGCTCAAAGGAAGAACTGCAGGCCAGCACCAGGACTAAGAGATATGTGACCATACCCATGACCAGGAACGTGGCCCTGTGAACACACACGTGACCAACCATGACAACCACTCCACTGCAGCAAGCATCACCAGACCTCCTCAAATCACAAAGCTGTAGGAAAAAACTAGAAATTGAATTCTAACTCAAGTTCTCTAATTCTAAAGTCTTACTGCCATAGTTTATTTTTATTTTATGTGTACACTGGTGAGATAGGGTTGGCCAAAAATAAGAACAATATTACTAAGTCTTCTCAGTTCTCTTCAAGGCTTGTGTCTGTACACCAGAAGGCAAAGTGAGTACTAATGGCATATTTTTAAATCTTATTTGACAATGGATTTGGTGAAAAAGCTCCCCTGCTTTAGAAGTGTGAAAGTTTGGGAAAGCCAAGGGAAAATGTACTTTGATAATATGAATGCCAGAAACATAGTGGGGACTGATTCTTCTCCACTGGATCCTTTTCAACACCACTGTCAGCTCTTCACTTTGTGACTATCATTCCCTCTTACCAAACTGTGGATAGATGTGGGCTCTGACATTTTTGAACACATATCTTTGCTCTTCCCTGCAAATCCCTTTGCCTCTCTTTTCTTTTTTGGGTCACACCCGGCTAAGCACAGGGGTTACTCCTGGCTCTGCACTCAGGAATTACTCCTGGCAGTGCTCAGGGGACCATATGGGATGCGTGCAAGGCAAACACCCTACCCACTGTGCTATTGCTCCAGCCCCTGCCTCTCTCTTTTTTTTTTAATTAGTGAAACACCATGAGGTACAGTTGTAGACTTATATATTTTTGTGTTTGGGTTTCAGTTATACAATGATCAAGTACCCATCCCTCCACCAGTGCCCATTCTCTACCACCAAAGAACCAAATAGCCCTCCCATCCCCCCATCCCACCCCCACCCCACCCCTCCTCTATGGCAGGGCATTCCCTTTTGCTCTCTTTCCTTTAGGGTGTTGTGGTTTGCAATAGAGGTATTGAGTAACCATTATGTTCGGTCTATAGTCTATTTTCAGTGCATGTCTCCCATCCCGAGCGAGTCCTCCAAATACCCTTTACTTGATGTTCCCTACTCTATCTGAGCTGTGTTTTCCCCCAGCATGTGCTGCCGGCTTCCAAGCCATAAAGCGGACCTCCTGGTACTTATCTCAACCATTCTTGGGTTGCCTCTCTTTTCTTATGCCATTTACTTTTCTTTTTTTTTTGCTTTTTGGGTCACACCTGGCGATGCACAGAGGTTACTCCCGGCTCTTGCACTCAGGAATTACTCCTAGTGGTGCTTGCGGGACCATATGGGATGCTGGGAATTGAACCCAGATTGGCCGTGCGCAAGGAAAACCCCCTACCACTTCAGCCCTGCGGTTTACTTTTCTAAGGCCTAAAATCATATTTAATATTGACAGAAACCTAAAAACCATTAGATTTTTCTGGCTATAAAGTAGTAAAGACTAGAGACTCGCTTCTAAAGGAATTTGACTTTTTTTTTAACTTCTATTTCCTAGAATTTTTTAGTCTCACTTTTTCTCCTATGACTGCTCCCCTCTATCTTAATTAAAACATAAGATTTGAGAAGGCATTTTGCTATCTTGTGAATATCTCTCAATACTACTACATATATGTCTAATCATTCAGTAGCTCCCTCTTATTTTACACTCACATACTTCATTTGTTCTTAAATCTCATGCTCTCTTTACTCCACCAGGGCCCTTTCTATTGAAGGTATCTTACCTTATGTACTGCTTCTACTTGAGCCTTTAAAATGTTACTCTTCAAGTCTGGAGGCATTCTCCTGGCATTCAATCCTGGGCTTTCAATGGCATTATTAAGACATTTCTCAGTCAATTTCACCACTTCTTCCTAGACATTAAAAACACACTCTATATTACTCTAATAAGATTGTAACTGCATGGAAATAGGAACAGGATTGATGGAGCTCATATTTAGACAGCAAGGAATCAAGACTTAAGTAATTTGGCCTAGGAATAGTCAACTCTTACCAACAGTTTCTAACTAAGGTTCAATAATTACAAATATTAATTATATATTGGTAGAAACCATGTAACTCAATAATTTAAATCAATTTCACCTTTAAACAACAGAGTAACTGACAATATCACTTGGGACAAATGCCTGACTTAAGCTACATTCAGGAAGAATTAGTGCAGTTTGCTAGAATTCAGGTGGATTTTAGATTAGGCCCTATGCACGTTTATCCATGGCAGTCTGTAGCTCTCAGTAGTTAAAAGAGTTGGGACTGCACTATACAACCATAAAAAGATAAATTACAGCCACAGAAAACAATAAAATAAGCGTGTCTAGTCAACGAAAATAATAATTACAATTATAAATTAAATATTGTAAAAATAAAAGGGAGGCTGGAGTGATAGCACAGCGGGTAGGGCATTTGCCTTTCACGCGGCCAACCAGGCTGACCCGAGTTCGATTCCTCCGCCCCTCTCGGAGAGCCCGGCAAGCTACTGAGAGTATCTCGCCCGCATGGCAAAGCCTGGCAAGCTCCCCGTGACGTATTCGATATGCCAAACACAGTAACAACAGTAACAACAATCTTTAATACAACTGATATTTTAAAATGAAAATAGGCAATAGTTACAATAGTTACTGTGATAATTAATTAATAACTGTTCCTAATAACAACTCAACCTAAATATTTTCTTCATTTCAGATATAGCTTTGTCTCTACAAAACAGGCTAGCTGCCAGGTATGGGATACATTCTGTAGCACTTTTTAATTTTGGACAAAACTATTCATGTGCTTACTTTAATTTGGCATTTCTCAGTATTATCTCCATACATCTTCCTCTGGGTAAGACTCCAAAATTTGAACCAAGTTTCCCCATGATTCTAATAAATATAAAATTTAAGCTAGATTCAAGTCTTTCATATCCTACTCTTCAGAATGTTTTTTATTAGCTCAAATATATCTCTGTGTCTTTCAACCATGGTTATTTCATAGCATAAGATGCAGCAATCTCTCTTTTGAATATATATGTATATATAAATTTAAAAAAGATTATTTTGTTTATAAAAAACAAATAGTCTCCTTAGTACGCTTTATTAAGAAAATGTTTTCTGTGCTTATCCCAAAACTTAAGTGATCATGGAAATTGAGCTAAGCACCCCAGAGTAGCATGACTGAGATTCTAAGTTGCTCATCTGTTGTTCATCTGTTCTGTGGGGCTAACCTCCCTCTCGCCATCTCTCTCATGACAAGACACCTGAGGAGATCCTCCTCAGCAATAAGAGAAAAGTGCGAAATCTTCATTAAGAACAAAGAAGGCAGGGAGGATGGGAAGAAAGGATGAAGGAACGCAGGAAGGAGAAAAGAAACGATAGAAGGAAACCATGCCAAACAAAATGGTTATACTTATGATGCTTTCTGAAAGCGATCTGGGCAAGAGGGAGAAGTGTGAAAGGATTTTAGTCTAAAATAGAACAGGAGATATTATCATATCAGCACCCTAAGAAGATTGGGAGTTAAAAAATAAAACAGCCAGAAAGATAGTATAGGGGTTAAGGCACATGCATGTGCCCAACCCCAGTTGTACCCCTGGCACCACTTGGGTAGCCCTGGTGAACCTCTGCCTCACAGGCCCCATAAAGCACCACATCCTGGGGATCCTGCACTGAAACACCAGCCCACCTTCCCAAGAATCACCAGGAGATGCTGCTCGCTTCCTGAGTACACTGGGAGGTCAATAAAGAGATGATAAATAAAAATGAAAAGACTGATTTGTACCTTCAACTTACTTGAGAGACTGGTCTGGAGTGATAGTACAGCCGGTAGGATGTTTGCCTTGCACTTGGCTGACCTGGCTCAGTTACTGGCAACCCATATGATACCGCCAGGAGGGATCCCTGAGTTCAAGGTAGGAGTAAACCCTGGGCACCACCACGTTTACCCCAAAAACAAACCCAAAAAGAACTGAGACTGATAACCCATACATGTATGACTGACAATTACCACAAGGAATCCCTGATCAGTGATAATCAAGAAATCTCTATTCACCTTCAAAATCAAAGAACTCACTGCTATGACTCAGGCAAAACTTCACTCTTTTCCACTCCTTGCCCATAAATACAGCCCACCCCAAAACCTCAAGGCACTCATGTGTAGTTTGCTACAGTATGTTCTGAACTGCAATTCCTCTGGTTTTACCAATAAACTAAATTTCTACTAAATTTCTGGTAATCTGAGCTTGCCTTAATTTGGGTTAAAAATCTTCAGGTCAAATCTAGCCCACAATCTAACCTGTAATAAAGGTTTGTGCTCATTCCCACGTTATACCTTCATGCTACAATGGCAGAGTTGTGAGGCCGCATAGTTCAAAACAACTAAAATATTTACTACGTGAATGCTTACTGAAATAATATGCTAATTTCTCATCAGAAAAATACATTTTTGGCTACTTTCAATCCTTTCCCCACATAAAATTAGTTACTAAAAGCCATAATTCACATAATTATAGTCCATCCTCATTAATGAATGCAGTTGATATTTTCGCTCTTTCAATAGGAAAAATAATTCCAAAAATCAAATCTGAAGATACTAATGTTCCTATAACTGTCTCAGAAAAAGAGAGAATGAAATTGAAAAATCTACAAATCTTGACACAAAGCAAACCCTTAAAGAATTCAAAAGAAGAGGAAAAAGACCTCAAGCACAGAAACCTTGAAAAAGATGGCAGCACCAACAAAGAAAAACAAGCAAAAATTGACATTAAGAATCATGATATCTTAGCACAGACAGGCCTGGTCTGCTCATCCAACTACAAGACTATTCCAAAACGTATTGATTTAGTAACTGTCTATGAAACTTTTCAAGCTACAGAAATCATCTCCTTAGGCAGTCCCTTTGAGTCAAAGCTCTTTGACTGAGAAAAGCTTTCCAAAATCAAGGGGAAATCTATATCTCAATAGAATCAATGATTATAAAGCTATTTGTTACATATAGCTCTTCACATATCAAAAGGACTCTCTCCAGAAATTAATCATCATTAACTGTAACTTAGTTTCAAAAACTTTTATCAAGCACTTCCTTTCTTCTCTGCTTTAGCTTTCCTAAATTGTTGGCAAAGAGTGACATAAATAATGTGTGTGTGACAGACAAGAGTGACAGATAAGAGTGACAGAATTAAATACAATAATTCTGTGTTTCCAGGCTCTTCCGTGCGGGCGGAATACTCTCGGTAGCTTGCCAGTCTTTCCGAGAGGGATAGAGGCTTTTGGGGTGACCTCTAATCACCCTTGTAGGTGTTACCATATTTGAACCCTATCAAATATGGTACAACAATTCCAGAAGATGGGTATTTAGTGTCTTATGATGTGTTGCGTGGCCGCTTGCGGCCGCGCAAGTCCGGAAAGCGTCCTGGAGTGTGGCGACGGCTGGGTAGTGGAAGTAGTGTCCAAGTAGTGTCCAAGTAGTGTCTCGGAAAGACTGGCAAGCTACCGAGAGTATTCCGCCCGCATGGAAGAGCCTGGCAAGCTATCCGCTGTGTATTCGATATGCCAAAACCAGTAACTACAACTGGTCTCATTCACCTGACCCTGAAGGCTTCACCGACATGGCAGCACTGAGAAGGATGAGAAAGGAGAGGCCGACAAAATCTCAAGGCCGACCTAGGCTGCCACAACGAAGAAAGACAAAAATGATCGTCTGTACTTTCAATGCACGTACGCTAGCATCAGATGCATCCATCGAGGATCTGATGGTACAAGCGCGAATGATCAAGTACGACATCATTGGTCTGACTGAGACAAGAAGGCACGAATCTCACCATGCCGTTTTCGACACTGGAGAAGAATTGTTCCTCGGAACATGCGATAAAAGAGGTGTTGGAGGCGTCGGTGGCCTTGTCAACACAAACTTGGCCAAGAGCATTGATTCATTCGAATGCCTAACAACCCGAATCGGACGTTTACATTTGAATAGATGTGGCTCACTGCCTGCAGTTTCTATCTTCGTTGTCTACGCACCAACATCTCATTATGATGAAAGAGAAATCGAGAAGTTCTACATGGAGTTAGAGAAGTTCTATAAAGAAGACCACACCTTCTACAAGATCATTGTGGGTGATTTTAATGCCAAGATAGGACCGAGAAGATCAGCTGAAGAACTTCACATCGGGACCCATGGCCTAGAATGGAACAAACAGGGTGAGAGACTGTCTGAGTTCATCATGTCGACCAAGACCATTCATGGTAACTCATAGTTCCAGAAGGCAGAATCTAAACGATGGACATGGGAGTATCCCGGTGGACAATTCCACAACGAAATAGACCACAGCATATTCAATCGACGGTTTTGCCTGACTGATGTCGCTGTTGTCCCAAAATTTCAAACGGGATCGGACCACCGTCTCCTTCGTGCAAAATTCTACTTCACAGAGTGGGGAGAAAGGGCTGCAAAGTTCAAAAAGAGAACTCCCAGAATGACCACCAACTGGGAACTCTTTGGTACTATTGCAGCAACATGGGAAGATGCCATTGTTGACAACATTGATGAGGAATACGATCGACTGGTTCAGCACCTCCATGAATGTGCGAGGAACGCCAAGAGAGAGATAGCCACAAAAAATCGCCTATCTTCGAAAACTCTTGAGCTAATTCGCCAGCGTGGTTTGGCGCATGCCTCAGGCAACCGCAAGCTAACGTCCGAGCTCGCAAAGCAGTGCAGAGATGCGATCAAGGAAGACCTCAAAGAGAGAAGAGCAGAAGTACTGGTAGATGCGGCAGAAGCCGGGAAAAGTATTCGTAACACCCGCCTGTCCTTCGCCAACTATAAGACCAAGATGACTGCCCTCCGACGTCCTGATGGATCCATCACATCCTCCAGAACGGCAATGGAGAAGATTATCCATGACTTCTACTCAAATCTCTTCGATAGCCATGTCCACTTGCTGACATACCAAATTCCACAGGATGGATATTTCGTTCCCAACGTTCTCCCTTCCGAAATCCGACACGCCATTTCGTCAGTAAAGAAACAAACAGCACCCGGCCCAGACAAGGTCAGACCTGAACACCTGAAGAACCTGCCATCAGTACTCATCAATACACTGGCTCGGCTCTTCACTCGCTACCTGTCTGAATGCAAGGTTCCATCCCAATGGAAAACCAGCAGGACCGTACTACTGTTCAAGAAGGGAGACATCCATGACATTGGCAACTATCGCCCGATCTGCCTATTGTCTGTCATCTACAAGTTGTTCACTCGAGTCATCCTGAATAGGATTGGCAGAACACTAGATGAAGGACAACCATGCGAGCAAGCAGGGTTCTGCAAAGGATTCAGCACCATCGACCATATCCACACGATAACCAAGCTCATTGAGGTTTCTCGGGAGTTCAAGATGCCGCTCTGCTTAACGTTCATTGATTTAAAGAAGGCCTTTGATTCTGTTGAGATGGAAGCGGTCATTGAAGCCCTAGCCAATCAGGGCATTCAAGCCCAATACATCAGGATCCTCCGTGAGCTGTATTGCGGATTCACTACCAGGATCTCACCATTCTACAAAGAAGTGATCGTTGATGTCAAGAGAGGGGTGCGGCAGGGTGATACCATTTCACTGAAACTCTTCAGTGCCACCCTCGAGAACATCATACAACGACTGGAATGGGAAGGAATGGGAGTGAAGATAGATGGTCGGCAACTACACCACCTCCGCTTTGCTGATGACATTGTTTTAATAACACCAAACATCAGCCAAGTGGCACAAATGCTGGCCGACTTTGACCGTGAGTGTGGAAAGGTAGGACTACAGCTGAATCTTACGAAGACAATGTTTATGAGAAACAGCCTTGTTCCTGACGCCCCATTAGCTCTCAATGGAACGACCATCTCCGAATGCAACAGCTATGTGTACCTAGGTCGAGAGGTCAACATGACAAATGACCTGGCACCCGAGCTGCGCAGGAGGAAGAGAGCGGCTTGGAACGCCTTCAAGAACGTCGAAGAAATAGCTAAGAGGACGTAGAACCTCCAGCTCCGGGCACATCTCTTTGATTCCACTGTTCTTCCTGCATTAACATATGCCTCAGAGACCTGAGCCCTACGCAAACAAGATGAGAACGCTATTCAGGTCTCCCAAAGAGGAATAGAAAGAGCTATGCTTGGAATATCACGTTTCACTCAAATGAGAGAAAGAATCCGGAGTTCTGACATCCGTCGACGATCAAGGATCAGGGATGCTGTCTCATTTGCCAAGGTGTCGAAAATCAGATGGGCTGGTCACGTAATGAGATTTAAAGACGACCGTTGGACTAGAGCTGTTACTGATTGGATTCCACGGGATGTCAAGAGACCGCGTGGCCGCCCACCTACCAGATGGTCAGACTTCTTCGTCAAGATCATGAACGATCGGTTTGAGGCCCTTCATGTTCCTGGAGCGAACAGATGCCATTGGGCTACACTAGCACGCGACAGGGACAAATGGAGACGTTACTGGCGCCCACTCGAGCAAATCGACGACTAACGGGAAGTTAAGTGATAAGTGATAATTCTGTGTTTGAACTTCACTTTTATAAAAGGGCTATTCGAAAGTCATACTTCATATTTCAATTACAACTTATTTATTCATCATTTAAATTGTTTTTAAACTTCTATTATACTCTATCTTCTTATCCTAAATCTAAGTTTCTGCCCTGATATATTCTTGAATATAGTCCAACATTCTGGAATATTGGACTACCTGCTGCCAAATTCTTCATAGATCCTGATTTTGCCTCTCAAAAGCTTCTATCCTCTGAAAACTCATAGGAGTTCTCTGATAGGAAGTAGTCATTGGAGAAAGTCATCAGTAATATTTCTGTGGGCGTTGGTGGGACAGGTAGTTTCTTTTGAGCCAAGACTTTGTTATTCTCCTACAGATTTCACACAATGTGCATTGTATGCTAGAAAAAGTAAACAAGAATCATGTTTAGGGAATCAGACCAACAGTGTATCATAATTTAAAACGACTATCAATCCATAGGCGACTAACACCCAAGAGTGGCTGAAATTAGTACCAGGAGTTTTGCTCCATGGCTTGGAGGCCAGCCACACATTCTAGGGGAAAAGGGAGCTCAGATAGAGAAGGGAACACCAAATAAAGGTGTTGGGAGGATCTTCCCAGGATGGGAGAAGCATGCTGAAAGTAGACTATAGACCAAACATGATTGCCACTCAATGCCTCTTTTGCAAACCACAACACCCAAAAGGAGAGAACAAAAGGGAATACCTTGCCACAGAGGCAGGTGGGATGGGGGTATGGGGGGTGGGTGGGATACTGGGACCCATGGTGGTGGATAATGGGCACCAGTGGAAGGGTGGGTGTTTGATCATTGTACAATTGAAACTCAAGCACAAAAATACATAAATCTACAACTGTACCTCATGGTGTTTCACTAATAAAAATTAAAAAAAAAAACAACTATCAATCCTGGGTAATACAGGTCTAATAGGAATAGATCCCTTGAAAATGAGCTCTCACAAAATGAGTAGTATTGGTCTGAGTCTCAACATTCTGTGATTACCCAGAGTGTCTCAGGTTCTCAATTCTTAGAGGCAGTCATATAACAACTGACATTCTGATTTAGAATAATATTGCATTTCCAGTAGAATTTTCATCATTTCATCCTCCCCGCCCCGACCAGGGCTCCGGCAGCCGAAGACCTCCAGGACCAGCCACCACCATGCTGAGACCACTCTCCGCACACATGAAGGTACTGGCAGAGGGACAAAGCCACGGGGGTTCCGGGGCCGAGACCTCCAAGCCTACTCGGATTGGAGTCGAGCATCTTCCACCCAGATCCTCCAAATTCCCATAGGCGGGGGTCACACCCACCACCTGGCCCCCTGGCGCCTTGTAATCCCATCAGCGGCCAAGACTCAGAGACTATAAAATCCAGATCCTGGAACCGCGACATCTTATCAGAACTTTTTTTTTATGACATCTTATTGTCTCATTCCTACTTTGGACAAACATGCAGGCTATTGAATGTAGCCTGCCCACAGGGCAGAGTCTGGCAAACTCCCCGTGGCATACCAAATATGCCAAATACCAGTAGCAATGATGGATCTCATTCTCCTAAAGAGCCTTGAATATAATCTCAGGGCTAGGATGAAAGAGACGTTACTGGGGCCTGCTCGAGGCAATCGACGAATAACAGGATGATGAAATGAAAATGAAATTCCAGTAGAATTTTCATCATAAGATTACTGTAGTAATGACAACATTAACTTACATTCCTCAGGCAAACAACAACCGTTGATGTTAGAGGTAGAGAAATCAGACTAGTCTAAAAAGGTGTTTTATAAAACATGAATCAAAGTTCTGTTTGCTTGTTTAGGGGGACATACCTGAGATTATTCGCACAAATGTTCAGGAATTGTGAAGTGCCGGGGACTGAACATGGGGATCCAGTACTATGCATAGCTGGTCCTCCAACCTTTGAGCTATCTGTCCGGCCTAACACAAATCAACTTCTGAATAACATACCACAGTTGGAAAAAATTAAGGTAGTAATCAAATGTCAAATTTTTTTTTTTTTTTTTAGTAAAAGGCTCGAGTATGTGTGTGTGTGTGTGTGTGCGTGTGTGTGTGTTTGTTCTGTTTTAGAGCCACAGTCAGCAGTGCTTAGGGACTATTTCCAGTTCCATGCTTAGGGGTTCTGGGTGATCATGTGATGCCAAGGACTAAACATGGGGCTCCCATGTGCAAAGCATTCATTCAGTCTGACCCCTACCTATAATGCTAAATTATTTCTTATTGCTGTTTCCTATTGAGTAAGCCCTTACCAAATATATATTTTTTTCTAGTTGAGAGAAAGGAGAAAAGTGCCTGCCATACAGGCAGGCTGGGCATGGGGGTGGGGGTGGGGTGTTGGGGGATGGTGGATAGTTCTTACCTAAAAAGGTAAGAACTAAATTTGTCAAGTCTGTCATAGAGGCAGGCAGGGGATGGGAGTGGAGGTTGAGTGTTGGGGGATGGGGGACACTGGTGGTGGGAAATGCGCACTAGTGGAGGGATGGGTGTTGGATCATTATATGACTGAAACCAAATCATGGAGAGCTTTGTAATGGTCTATCTCACAGATAAAAGGTAAAAAGGCCCTCCCGTTGATCATCGATTTGCTCGAGCGGGCCCAGTAACGTCTCCATTGGAGACTTTGTTGTTACTGTGTCTGGCATATCGAATACTCTCGGTAGCTTGCCGGGCTCTCCGAGAGGGGCGGAGGAATCGAACTCGGGTCGGCCATGTTGGCCACTTGTAATGCTATCACTCCAGCCCTCTCACAGATATTCAACAAATTATTTTTTTTAAAAAAGTAATGTGAAGTTCATGCCCACTTCAGTCAGCTTAATCAGTAGCTTAATAAACAGCAGTACTCCTACAAATAAAAAATCAAAAAAAATTTTTTTCCTAGTTATGTGACTGGGCTAGAGCCAGTCACATAGCGGGTTTGGCGTTTGCCTTGCACACAGCTGACCCAGATTTGATTCCTCCGTCCTTCTGGGAGAGCCCAGCAAGCTACCAAGAGTATCTTGCCTGCACGGCAGAGCCTGGCAAGCTCCCTGTGGCATATTTGATATGCCAAAAAAACAGTAACAAGTCTCACAATGGAGACGTTACTGGTACCCACTCAAGCAAATCGATGAACAACAGGAGGACAGTGCTACAGTGGTACAGTTATGTGACTACCAAAATGTAACTTGTAATACAGTGTTCTTGACTTAACCCATTCTTTTACCACCCTTCCTCACACAAAACCATACTCACCTTTTGAAAATTTCAAGACTGATGTTCGGCTACAGAAGCTCAGTGGGACTGAAACACTTATTTTGCATGCAGAAAGCTTTGTCCGATTCCCAACACTGCATAGGGTACCCAAAGTACTGCTAGAGGTCTGCGTGGGCTCAATTACAGTACAGTAAGCTATCAGGGAATTTTTCCCCACCTCACCCCAGAAATGCAGGGAATATTACCAAAAAAAACCAAGTTCAATGGATTTCTATGAATGTCCTTCCAGTGTAAAGGACAACAACTCCTTTCTACCTTCTTATGAGCACCAAGATTTAACAGGTGCTATCCTCTGTGGAAAAGAGCCCAAAGCAGGGCAGGGATAGGGGTGGGGGCTGGGGTACCAAACTTGGAACTCACAGAATCATGGCATGTGCTTGATACCACCAAGCTACACCACTAGCCCTAGTTTCATTCTAATTTAGCGCCAACTCTAGTTCTTACTTAAATTTGTCAAATTAATGGTGAAACATTTGAAGTTTTCATCTAAAGTAAAGTCTCTGACGTTACATTCTGCCTTACAGGTATTAATAATTATTCCTGACAATATAAAAACAAAGAGACCAATGAATGTAACAGAAAATACTGATTAGTTAAAAAAAATAGTATTTTAGAATTAAAATGTAATCAGCTTCTAAAAGAAATTTTAAAAACACATTTGTTACAAGGGTCTATTTCACAGTGATTCAATTTTTTAAAAATCATAAAAAAAACCCACTTAAAAATGATCTGAATTCAAAAGGATGGTTTTATAATGTGTAGGAAAAAAACACACCCTGTAGTAGCATTGTCCTCCCACTGTTCATCAATTTGCTCGAGTGGGCCCAGTAACATCTCCATTGTGAGACTTTGTTGTTACTGTGTTTTGGCGTATCAAATACGTCATGGGTAGATTGCCAGGCTCTGCCATGCGGGCGAGATACTCTTGGTAGCTTGCCGGGCTCTCTGAGAGGGGCGGAAGAATCGAACTCTGGGTTGGCCACGTGCAAGACAAATGCCCTACCCACTGTGCTATCGCTCCAGCCCACACCCTGTAGTAGTCTTTTAAAAATTCCATTGAGTTATTCAAGAAGGAAAGAATGATATCAATCAACTGTTCCTTCTCCTCTTTGAAACCAAAACTAAACTGATTCAACAGATTTTTGTTATCTGTTGTCTATATATAGAAGAGCAGGGTGTCTCCAAGTCATTACTTAAAATTCACTCTTCTATTTTGTGGAGATACTTAGTTGCTGACACAACTATTTTTATCTCACTCCATCAATCTGAGTTAATCTTACAAGTTAGTTAACTGGAAAAAAAGAAAAAAATTAATCACAGTTAAACAATTAGCTGCAGTTTAACTGGGTTAATTGGTCTATACCCCTAAATATGCCAAACACTCCAACTGGAAAGGGTGATAAAGGTACGAAAAGTGAAGTAGTTGGCCAGAGAGATAGTACAGTAGGCAAGGTGCTTGCCTTGCACACAGTCTACCAAGGTTCAATCTCTGGCACCACATATGGTCCTCTGAGCTTCACCAGGAGTGATCCCTGAGCAGAGCCAGGAGTAAGTCCTAAACATAAAAGGGTGTGGCACTCCCCCAAAAGAAAAATGAAATTGAAGTATCTGAAGTTCTATTCTCTTTCTTGTCTATACTTCAGAGCAGATTCCTTTCAAACAAAACCCTCTACAATTTCCAAAAGTCTTCACCAAGTTTGTGAACTAAATCGAGATTCACAGGCCAGGGTTGTAGCTCAGTGGCTTTATGAGTATGTACAAGATGCCACTGCACTCTACATCCATCTCAAACCTGCTCTCTCCACAAAAGGGAATGTCCTGCCACAGAGGCAGGGTGGGATGGGGGGTGGGTGGGAGGGATATTATCCATGGTGGTGGAAAGTGGGCACTGATGGAGGGATGGGTATTTGATCATTGTATAATCGAAACCCAAGCACAAAAAATTGTAAATCTACAACTGTACTTCATGGTGTTTCACTAATAAAAAGGAAAAAAAAAGCATGTCAGGAAAAAAAAAAACCTGCTCTCTCCTTCCCCAAGACAATCAAGTTCCACAAAATATAATTAGAAAAAGGATAGCCTGAATCAAAAGAAAAGAAATCTAAAAGCATTAGCACTTTTGACTATCACTTAATCACTTAATCCCCGTTATTCATCGATTTACTCGAGCGGGTGTCAGTAACGTCTCCATTCATCCCGGTTGTGTGCTAGCATAGCCCAATGGTATCTGTTCATTCTAGGAACATGCAGAGCCTCAAACCGATCATTCAGGGTCTTGACGAAGAAGTCTGACCATCTTGTAGGTGGGCGTCCATGTGATCTTTTGATGTCCCGTGGAATCCAATCAGTAATGGCTCTAGTCCAGCGGTTGTCTGTAAACCTCATTACGTGTCCAGACCATCTGATTTTTGATGTCTTGGCAAATGAGACAGCGTCCCTGATTCTTGAGCGTTGACGAAGATCAGAACTCTGGATTCTATCTCTCATTTGAGTGAATCGTGATATTCCAAGCATAGCTCTTTCGGTTCCTCTTTGAGCGACCCGAATAGCGTTCTCATCCTGTTTTCGTAGGGTCCAGGTCTCTGAGGCATATGTTAATGCAGGAAGAACAGTGGAATCAAAGAGATGTGCTCGTAGCTGGAGGTTCTTTGTCCTTTTAGTTATTTCTTCAATGTTCTTGAAGGCATTCCAAGCCGCTCTCTTCCTCCTGCGCAACTCAGGTGCCAGGTCATTCATCATGTTGATTTCTCGACCTAGGTATATATAACTGTTGCATTCGGAGATGGTGGTTCCGTTGAGAGCGAATGGAGCATCAGGAACAAGGCTGTTTCTCATAAACATTGTCTTCGTAAGATTCAGCTGTAGTCTGACCTTTCCACTTTCACGGTCAAAGTCGTTCAGCATTTGTGCCGCTTGGCTGATGTTTGGTGTTACTAGAACGATGTCATCAGCAAAGCGGAGGTGGTGTAGCTGCCGACCATCTATCTTCACTCCCATACTTTCCCATTCCAGTTGTCGCATGATTTTCTCGAGGGTGGCACTGAAGAGTTTTGGTGAAATGGTATCACCCTGCCGAACCCCTCTCTTGATAAGGATGATTACTTCTTTGTAGAATGGTGAGATCTTGGTAGTGAATCCGCAATACAGCTCACGAAGGATCCTGATGTATTGAGTTTGTACGCCCTGATTGGCTGGGGCTTCCATGACCGCTTCCGTCTCAACAGAATCAAAGGCCTTCTTTAAATCAATGAACATTAGACAGAGCAGCATCTTGAACTCCCAAGAAACCTCAATGAGCTTAGTAATCATGTGGATATGGTCGATGGTACTGAATCCTTTTCGGAATCCAGCTTGTTCACATGGTTGTCCTTCATCTAGTGTTCTGCTAATCCTATTCAGGATGACTCGAGTGAACAGTTTGTAGACGACAGACAATAGGCAGATTGGGCGATAGTTGCCAATGTTGTGGATGTCTCCCTTCTTGTATAGTAGTACAGTCCTGCTGGTTTTCCATTGGGATGGAACCTTGCATTCAGACAGGTAGCGTGTGAAGAGCCGAGCCAATGTATTGATGAGTACTGATGGTAAGTTCTTCAGGTGTTCAGGTCTGATCTTGTCTGGGCCAGGTGCTCTTTGTTTCTTTACCGACGAGATGGCATGTTGGATTTCGGAAGGGAGAACATTGGGAACGACATATCCATCATGTGGTATGTGGTATGTGGGCAAGTGGACGTGGCTATTAAAGAGATCTGAGTAGAAGTCATGAATAATCTTCTCCATTGCCCTTCTGGAAGATGTGATAGATCCATCATGATGTCAGAGGATAGTAATAAATGGATCTCATTCCCCTAACTTTTGACTATATATTTTAAAATAATCATGAGATGACCATATCACTCAAATTGTTTCATCCTCACTACCCAAACATCCACAAATTCTGTCTTTTTTAGAAGTTTTCAATGTCCTTCACAAAGCTTTCCCAGCAAAAGTAAAGGGAAAGCCTCCAAATCACAGACCCTACCCTCAGTTCAGCGGCAGTATAGGTATCAAGGGACTGTGCCCATCGAGGTGAGAGGTGCCACCTTCATCCTTTCCCTGTTGATTGTCTCTTGGACTTCTGGTAACTGTGAGACTTCTGACAGAGCTGCAAAGTAGTTCCCTACATCACACTCCCAGGAGCACACACTTATGCCAGTGAACCTATAGGCTCTGGGGTGGTCATCACCCAAATGTTCAAGAACAAATCATGGATGAAGAAGCTGTGGTATAATCAACACCATGAAATCCTACTCGACTGTGAGAAAAGATGAAATCATGCTATTTGCTGCTAAGTGGATGGATCGAAGAGCATCAGGCTGAGTGAAGTTATTCGGAGAGAGAGGGACAGACACAGAACGATCTCTCTCACATGTGGGATAAAAAGAAACACAGAAGGGAATAACAAATGTCTAAAGGAAGAGAATATGAGGACCGATATTTATTTAGAAGCTTGCCAAAGAACTGGGGTAGGGGTGGGCATGTTGAGGAACAGATGAGGGAAGGGGCTGGGGGATGGGAAAGTGGAATAACAGTGGCTCTATGCATGAAACCCTACCATTAGCAGCACTGTATCCACCATACCTTGAATTTTAAAAATATATAGAAAAAATATTATTTTTGGAAAGAATTTGGGGGAGCTCTAGAGATGGGGACAGACACACGAAAAGGGAGTCAGAGTACCTTGCTGTTGATGTTAACATCAAGGTTGGCTCGAGGTGACTGCAAAGAATTATTTTCCATCTCAAGATGTTTGAGCTTCTCTGAGGCATCTTTTAATGCTGTGAAGAAAAATAAATGATAAAATAGGTCTCCAGTTAGGTCTCTTACTAATACGGGGTATAAATATAATTATTCTGATCAGGGGAAACCAAACAAGTGGTGGTCAGGAGGTCTGGGGTCACAATCAGCAAACCTTAGCCAACCAGGCCAAAGTTCAATGCAAAGGCCCAGGGATGCTTGCATCCTTGATTCCAGGGGTACCTAAGCCATCCTGTGGCTCTGAGGGCCTCCAGAGAGCACCCAGAGATGTTTGGGGAACTCCTGTGGTAATCAAACCCTGGTCAGTGTTCATTAGGAATGTGCCCTCGTTAACAAACTACCCATCTCCTGATCTCTATACTTAAAAAAAAATGCACCAATTACCTAATCAGTTAAAGTTGATAATCCAAGGGACCAAGAATGAATATATTTTCTTTCTAAAATCATATAAAATTTCATTAACTTGATTTAAAAGTTACATAGGAATAAGGCCCTGCTAAAAAGCAAAAATACCTATGACATCATCTTTTCTTCCATCACTACAACTCAGGTACCTCCTTCCAAGCCTCAGTTCTCTGACTCTGCTATTTTCATTCTGTGGACCTCACTTCACTATAAACTGCCTAAACTATACTTATGTGGGCAAAGTGATACAGGATACATGGTTTCTCATTAACTGGTTCAACACAGAATCTACTAGAACCATGAGGTGTGATACACAGCAAGCATTTTATTTTCATTATATACCATCTACAGTTGCAAAACCTATTACAAAGTCCTCAACTGAGAAGTGGTGCATTAAACTCAATTCAGATTTATTATAGCCTAGGTAACACTGTTACAATAGTGTTAACATTTATAATGTTGGTACACAAAATTATTATACCCTACTACCACAAAATTGTCTGATACTCTATAGTACTGTCCTTACTATACTTCTACTCCAGTTCTTCATTCCCCCCATTAGCCTTCTCTGCACTGCTTGGTAATCTAAACTTTTATCATCTAGGATCAAGAATTTGTCTTTGTTCACAATCCTTTTTCCTTGTTTTGACTCTACATATATCACAGATGAATGAGATCATCCAGTATTTGTCCTTCTCCCTCTGACATATTTCACTTAACATAATACCTTCCTGTTCCATCCAAGTTGCAATAAACTGTATGATCTCATCTTTTCTTATAGTTTCATAGTATTCCATTGTGTATATATGACACAGCTTCTTTATTCATTCACCTGTCACTGGGACATTTGGATTGTTTCCACATCTTGGCTAATTACTAAGCACTGAAAAGAATATAGATGTGCATATGTGTTTTAGAACATTTGTGTGCTTTTGGGGTAGATGCTAAGAAGTGGAATTGCTGGGAATCTCCATTCTTACTTTTTTGAGGAATCTACATACTGTTTTCCTAAAGGTTAAGCTAGACAACACTTTCAATAAAAATGAATGAGAAATTCTTTTTCACCACCTCCTAAAACAAGTTGTTTCCAATTTTTTTCTAGTGACAAAGAACAATCATTTCCAACTAAAGGGCAAGTCCAGAGCAGGAATATCAAAACTGGAAACTAACCAAAATAACTTATCAAAAAGAAAGTATTCAATATGCCAAACACAGTAACAAGAAGTCTCACAATGGAGACGTTACTGGGCCCACTCGAGCAAATCGATGAACAACGGGAGGACAGCTCCTTGAGAATATTGGAGGATACTTTTTTAAACTAGTAATTATTACTCTAAAAAAATCTAATTATAATAGTAATCTATAATTATAATAAATAATAAATACACATAATAACATAATAAACATAATAAATCAGAGTTAATATGCTTACCTGACCTCAGTTTTACAAGCACAACTTAAATAACAAACATCAATCAAAATATAGCCATGATATATTACAACATTTGTCTACATATTACTGTGGTTATCTGGTGAACAAAAGAACAAATTTTGTAATACCAATGATCAATAATACCTCAGCATGTAGGTAGTATCCAGAAGCACTGCAAATTTTTTCATTAACACTTATTTTTAAATTGCTACATTTTATAGCAGCATTCTTTTGATTTTTTTGTTGTTTGTTTTTAGACCATACCTAGTGGTGCTCAGAGCTTATTCCTAGCTGGGCACTCAGGGGTCACTTCTGGTGGAGCTCACAGGATGATACAAAGTTCGAGGATCAAACCTGGCTTGGCCATGTGCAAGGCAAGTGCCCTACCCGCTGTCCTATCACTCCAGCCCCTAAAGCATTATTCTACATTCTCTAGAGAGACAACAGCACATTCACAAGCAACTTCCTGGGTTTTTGAAAGATTGTGCCTACTTTCTGCAAAGAAACCAAGACTGACAAGAGCAACATAAATAAGCTGCTTTTAATTGACTATACACACTGAAATCTTTAACTTCTGCTCAAAGTCAGTTTATGGTACTGGAGAGATAAGCTCAATGAACATTTCCATAGACGGGAGGTTGGGTTTGATACCCACCCCTCCAGCATCTCCAGGAGTAATCCTTGAGTATCAAGCAAAGAAAAGCTGCTGAGCAGTGTTGGGTTTGTTTGGGTATCCTGAGAACCCCCTCAAATACCACTGTAGCACTGTCCTCCCGTTGTTCATTGATTTGCTCGAGTGGGCCCAGTAACGTCTCCATTGTGAGACTTGTTACTGTGTTTGGCATATGAACTATGTCACGGGTAGCTAGCCAGGCTCTCTGAGAAGGATGGAGGAATCGAACCTGGGTCAGCTGAGTTGGCCGCATGCAAGGCAAACACCCTACCGCTGTGCTTCGCCAAAATAAACAAATTTTTTTAAATGAAGTATGTTTTACTATCAAACAACATTTATAAATTCTTAGAAAAATTTTAAATGCAAATATTTTTTTAACTTTCAAAAATACTAAAAGAAACAGCATTCTTTTTGGACTATTTTTATGGGTCTGAGCAATAAAAAGTCTATGTTAATAACAAAATACTTTCTAAGTGTTCAAGGAGGGTCCAAACATTCATCAATCCTGTGCCCTAAAAATCTTTAGTAAAACTTTTTCTCTTAATTTGTACTCGAAACAAAGAACAAGAGAAAATATAAAAATTCATTACTATTTAATAATATAAGTTACACAAATGTCTAACAGTCTCAGTTATTAAATACTTCAACTGTATTCACTAACCATGAATTTAAGCTTAATAAGCCAGAAAGAGGAAAAAAGGCATCATTATTTTACATTAAATTTTAAAAAGCCAAATATTAATGTAAGAACTTAAACAGTTTACTTCAAAGGGAAGTAAAATTAAAGGGTGTCACTAGTATTATATAAAAGATTTACTTACTCCCACATTCAATTTCAGGTTCCTTTACTTCAGTTTGTCTGGTGACTATGTTAATTTCATCTGGGACTTGGGATGCTTGCACAGTGTCAGCAGGCCCAGAAACACTATCAATGGTTGTTTCTAACAAGTCTGGACCATCTAGCAAATTAATATTCACAGGCAAGCTGTAAAAATAACAGAAAATTTACTTAGAACAAGAAATTTATCATGAAAATAATTTAAAATACTTTTAAATTATATTACTTAAAAAAAAAAACCCAAACAGGTTGAGAGTTTGTATCCCAACTGATTGATTCATCAGTCAAGCCCTTTAGAAGCAGACGTCTCTTCCAGAGAAGGAACTATTTTCAGGATGTTAGACAACAGGCAAAAAAGGACAACAATTCTGAAATACAGGGGCAAAAAACAAGAAAACTTTCAGACTCTGAAGCAGAAAGGGTAGAGAGGAGGTAGTACATGCAGGACTTCCTCAGTGAAGTTGACAGAATTCAGGGAGACCAAGGAAGCACAAGTTCATGGGACAATATACCAGGGAGGAAACTGTGGCTCTTCAAGGAAAGATTTGTGAAAATTCTGAACAGGAGTCTGAATGTATATGATGAAACTCCCTAAGACTCCTTCCTCCCTTTGGCTAGAGGAAGAATTAATGGCACTCACATCTGTCCAGATTCCTGTTTATACAGATTATGTGTAAAAGCACGTAATTTGCCAGGCACTGGGTATTGCACCAGGAAGGTCTTGCTTCACCAGTAAAGAATAATTAACTTCAACAAAGCATGGCAACATATCCACCTAACACTTTCTGAAAGTTAGATCTGAAAGGATCAAACTTTCCAAGTAATTTAACTGCATCCAAAAACAAAGGTCAGAATTTATAAGAATACACAGTTGTCAAGTATCCAACAAAGATTATATCAGGAATGCAAACGAGCAGGAAGACATCATACACCAAAAGAGAATAATTAACAGAAAATGACATGGAAATTAGAATTAGCAAATCTCATTAAGCCAGTTGTTCATGTATTCAAAAAGTTCAGCAGCAACACGAAGATATTAAACACAAATACAAAAGCAGGAGTGGGCCAGAACCACTAGTCAACAGAATAATGCCTGAAACTTTTCCAAATGTGATAAAAACTATAAACTCACAGACCTAAGATCCTCAATAAAACCTAGATAATACACATAAAAATAAAACCCAAAGCCCATTAAAGCCAAAAATGATAAAACAAAACAATGATAAAAGGACAATTTTAAATGAAGTCGAAGATTTTTTTTATATTCATAGTAATAAAGATAACAGACTTTTCATCAACAGCAGTGCAAACTGGAGAAACACTTCAAAACACTGAAAGAAACAAAAAAAAAATAATCAACCATAATTTTACATCCTACAAAAAAGCCTTCAAAAAGGAAAACCCACATATATACCCAGAAAAATAAAACCATACTTTTGTTTATAGCAGCATTCTTTTTATTTGAAAACACTTTGGGGCAGCACCAAAGTGGGAGGAACCCAAATAGTGATGAATAAAGAATGTGAGCTACAGAAGGAAATGCTATGCAACAAATGTATTGATAGATTGATTCATTCTACCTGATTAACAGTCCTTGAAACCATGAAAATTAGATAAAGTGAAGTCCTGTATGCATGGACCCAGATATTATGTGTCATGATAAGTGAAGCAAGTCGAATGAAAGAAGATAAACCTAATATCTATTTCACGGTGTAACTGTTTAAATGTTTTATACACCACCAGTTGATTTTTTTTTCAACTTCATGAAACCAGGAAAATAGCTCAGTGGGCTGAGTGCATGTTTTGTATGAAAAAAGCTCAGGTTAAATCCCTGGCGCTACATGGTTCTCTGAACACAATGCCGGGAGTAGTTCCAAGCCCCACTGGGTGTTCACCCCCCACACCTCCCCCCCCCACACACACAATCACATAATGGTTGCAACCCGTTTGCATTTAAAAAAAATTCTTTGTAAAATCTACAATAATTATGCAGTGAAATGTGGTATGACTTCAGTTATAACTGTAAAAAAAAATTTATAGAATGAAACCAAAACAAACTATTAAGATGTGAAACAACAGTCGTAACTAAAACTGCAAGGTACTGGGCCAGAAACAGACCCACAGACCAATGGAAGAGAGTTGAATATTCTGTCACAGACTCTCAAATACATGATCACTTAACCTTGATCAAGGAGCAAGAAATGTGAAGTGGAACAAGGAAAGTCTCTTCAACAAGTAGTGCTGGGAAAACTGGACAGCTACCTGCAAAAAAATGAACTCTGACCTCTGTCTAATGCCAGGCTCAAAAGTCAGATCAAAGTGGATTAAATACCTCAATATCATATCAATATCATACCTGAATCCGTAAGTTACATGGAGGAAAATGTAGCAGAAAGCTCCATGACATTGAAGGTAAAAATCATCTGTAAGGATGAAACACCACTGACCAACCAAGTGGAAATAAACATAAACAAGCTTCTGCACCTCAAAAGAAACAGTGACCAAAATACAGAGAGAGCCCACAGAATGGGAAAGAGTATTTACCCAATACTCATCTGATAAGGGGTTAATATCCAGGATATACAAGACACTAGTAGAATTGTACAAGAAAAAAAATCAAAAAATGGGGAGAAGAAATGAACAGAAGCTTCCTCAAAAAAGAAATACAAATGGCCAAAAGGCACATGGAAAAAATGCTCTACATCTTGAATCATCAGGAAGATGCACATCAAAACAATGAGATATCATCTCACACCACAGAGACAGGCACACATCAAAAAGACGAAGAACAACTAGTGTTGGTGCGGATGTGGGGAGAAAGGGACTCTCTGTCACTGTTGGCGGGAATGCCGACTGGTCCAGCCTTTCTGGAAAACAATATGGGCATTTCTTCAAAAACTAGAAATTAAGCTTCCATATGACCCAGAATACCACTTCTGGGAACATATCCCGAGGGTGCAAAAAAGCATAGAAGAAATGACATCTGCACCTGTATGTTCATTGCAGCACTATTCACAATAGCCAGAATCTGGAAACAACCTGAGTGTCCTAGAACAGACAACTGGTTAAAGAAACTTTGTTACATCTACACAATAGAATACTATGCAGCCTTTAGGAAAGATGAAGTCATGAAATCTGCTTGTAAGTGGATGGTCATGGAAAATATCATGCTAAGTGAAATGAGTCAGACAGAGAGGGACAGACATAGAAAGAGTGCACTCATTTGTGGAATATAAAATATCATGAGACTAACACCTCAGGGCAGTAGAGACAGGGACAGGAAGCTTGCGCTCTGGTTGGAAGCCTGCCTAATGAGCTGGGGGAGAAGGCAGCTGGGATAGAGAAGGGATTGCTAAGTCAACAATGGTTGGGGGGATAGCTTGGGATGGGAGATGCGTGCTGAAAGTAGACAAAGGACTAAATAAGATTGCCTTTCATTATCTGTATTGCAAACCATAATGCCCAAAAGTAGAGAGAGACTAAGAGGCAAACTGACACAGAGGCAAGGGGAGGGAGAGGTGGGACTGGGTGGCGGGGGGGGGGGATAGGGATACTGGGGACACTGTAGTGGAAAATGCATACTGGTTGAGGGATGGGTGTTGGATCATTGAATTACTGAAACTCAAACACAAAAGCTTTCTTAAGTGTAGGTCATGGTGATTCAATAAAAAAAAAAAGATATGCAAGAACATAACAGTGGTTACCTAAAGAGGTAGGTACTGGGCTGGAGAGATAGTACAGTGGGTAGGGAACTTGCCTTGTTTGCAGTTGACCCAGGTTCAATGCCTGGCACCACATATGCTTCCCTGAACCCCACCATGAGAGATCCCTGAGCACAGAGCCAAGGGTAAGTCCTTGAGCACTCCTGGGGGGTGGCCCAAAAACAAAATCAGAGAGAAAAGGGTAAAGGACAGTGGCTTGGATAGATTTGGTAAAGATATGGGGAGGGTGGAAACTAGACTTTGGTGGTGAACATAACAATACATACATACAGATGGTGACTAACAAAATCTACCTGAAACCTATACACATTTTTATAAATTAATGTTATTCAAAAGGGAGAGGGATGTGACTCAGTGACAGAATGCCAGGCTTGCATGAATGAGACTATAAATTTGATCCCTGGCAACCACCCCAATTAAGTCATGTCAGCACCACAATTATTGATTCCCCAGAGCCATAAATGTAACTGCCAGGACAGTACAAAGTTGCAACCTCTGCCAAGTAAAGCATCCAAGTATGTGAACACTGCGCCAAAAGTCCTACAACATCACAACAAAAGGGGGGAAAGACTGGCATTTGCACAAAAATCAATAGTATTGAGATTCCAGAATTCTTATAATTGGTATTTGCATTACAAGTCAAGGGGGAAATAATAGCCTTTTCAGCGACTCTAGGGCATACTTATACAAAAACAGAAATTTCCTGAGAAAAATCAATTAATTCCAATCACAAAAATAAAATGAAAATCGATATTAGACCTAAGGTGGAGAGCTTAAACTTGAAAACCTATTAAAATGAAGCTCAGTAACTTTAGTTTTGGAAAATATGTTTAGATATGAACTAAAAACATCATCCTCAAAAAAAGTTGTAGGTTGGATGTCATCATAATGAAACAGTCAAGCTTCAAAAACACCATACTTGAGGAGTGGCTCAAGTAGTATTACACACATGCCTTGCAACAAATTAGAATTCATGGAAAACTCAGAAACAGTAAGACAGGGAAAGAAGCCAAACATAAAACCCCGTATATTACATGATTTCACTTAAATGAAATGTCTAGAAAAGGCAATTTTTTAGAGATTGAAAGCAGATCAGCAGCTGCCTACCTGAGAGGGTCAGAGGGGGTAGGATCATGTCCACTATGTAGGGATGGTTTGGAGGTAAATGAGGATTCGTCACTGGTAATGATGAAACAGCTCTAAAATGTGACTGGTGATGATTATACAATTTACCCATTTCTAAACATCAGGGCACTGTACCCTTACAGTAAGTGAATTTACAAACTAGGAAATTATAATCCATTTCAACAAAGTTGCGAGATCAATGGATAAAAGTTAACTATCCATGTTTTAAGAGATTGTCCACTTAATACAAGGAACTGGAAATTTAAAAAGTATTCCATTTAGAACTCCATCGTATTCTAATAGGCCTTTTGCTTTTGTTTGGTTTTAAGACCACACTGGCAGGACTCAGGGCTTACTCCTGGCAGACTCAGGGGGAAGAATATGAAGTGCCGGGGCCTGAACCTGGCACTTGCACAGTCATGTGCAAGGCAAGCTAGCTTACCAGCTGCTCTCTCTCTTTCTCTCTCTCTCTCTCTCTCTCTCTCTCTCTCCTTTTTAAAAAACAAGACTTTAATCAAAATGTTGGTTGTGAGAAAGTTCAAAAGCTATAGATATTTTATTTGGTTAATTACTCCTGAGTTGGAATAAAAGGAGTTGCCATAGTTGGGAAGATTCCATGCTCTTCTAGCGGAATCAAGGTCATATATCAATCATTTACCTTATACCTGGGACCCAAAAGAAAAAATTTTCTAAAAATGGCTAAAAGAGATAAAAAGAACAAACAAAGATATCAGATGAGACAGATTTGTCTTCAAGTCCTACCTCTGGACCCAACCAGCTGTACAATTTTGGACAAATCATTTATCTTGATTTTCAAAATGTGTTCTAAAGAGCCCAAAGGATTCTGTAGAATAGGTGAGTGACTTAGCTTTACTGTTTGAAAAGGTAGTTGAAAAAAACTTTTTTAGCGTTTTTATTTTAATTTCCCTGGTAAATTTAATAAGGTATCTTGGCTAATTTGAAAATCACTGGCATTAAGATACTTAATGACATTCATCATTTTAATACTGTAAAAAACCACAGGACTATCATCTTATGTGCTTATAAGACTATCATCTTATCATCTAGTCTTCATATGTTGGTTCAAAGGTTATTGTCCAGAAGTGTGAGGCAGTTTCACTTGTGTTTTTTTTTTTTTTTTTTTGCTGTTTAAGAAAACAACATCAAAAAGAAGAGACGGTGGTGAAGAAAAACAACAACAAAAAACCAGCAAAATATCAAAATTTATTAAAACTGATTTAAAATCACTGTGGTTCATCACATATACTACTTTATGTATTTTGAGATATTTTCATCACAAAAAATTTAAATATGAATATGCAAATTCTGAAGACAAATGAATGCAAGAACTGATGGAAGTTCATTTCCTATGATCCTGACATGGACACATAGCAGAAAATAATTTTTTTTTTTTACTACGCACCATATTCTTGAGTTCATTCAGGCTGCTAGAACTGAATCAGAATGACTCATCAACAAAAAGAAATTTCTCCTGTTTTAGAGGGTGGAATATCCAAGAGGAAAGTCCTGCCAGATTTTGGTCCAGATGACTGCTGTGCCCTCACATGGCAGGAAGGATGCAGGATCTCACTGGGGTGGCTTTTATGAGGACACTTAATCCCATTCAGGAGAGCTTTCACCCTTATGACCTAGGCTTGACTTCAGCTAGGAGGAATAGTGCAGGGTCTTAGACAGCCTGCCCTGAAAGCATACAGTCACAAGTTCAAATCCCTGGTGTCACCACAGGTATGCAGCATGGTGCTGGTAGCTCTGCTATCTGTGATCACTGGCGGCACAAGCCAACTGCATTGGCCACTATGTGTGTTCACCACAATGGGGTACAACAAAACCCGCCTAACCCCAACACACTCTGTGAGCACTGCAACTATAAAAAGGTATCAGCACCATGGCCAGGAAGTGTAATCCCTGGTGAGCACATGTGAGTGTGCCCCCCGCCTCCCGCTGTGAGCACTATACCTTAACTTGCATGCCTCAGGTAAAAGTGCAACCCCTGACAAGAACATGGGCAGGAACAACTGAGAGTGTAAACCTCTGTGAGCACTACAGCCTGGTGGTGTGAGTTGTGCTACTCTTGGTTATTACAACAATGAAGAGAAAGAGGGGAAGGAAGAGATTTTTAAGGCCTAAACTAGGGATTAGGTCTCAATTCATCTGGAGGAAAGAAGAAGAAAGAATAAGGAAGAAGGAAGAAGGGAGTAGGAAGAGGAGGAGAAGTAGTAGTAGTAGTAGTAGTAGTAGTAGTAGTAGTAGTAGTAAAATAGAAGCTCATATAAGAAATATTAAATTTTCTCAAAATTTCTGAAGAGTGAGCCCAGAGCAAAGGTACAGTGGGTAGGGTGTTTGTCTTGCACATGGTTAGACCCAGGTTAGATCCCTAGCACCCCATAAGGTCCTCAGTCTGCCAGAGTATGCCCAGAGCCCTGAGCTGAGCTCCAAGCACAGCTAGCTGGGTATGGCTAACAAACAAAAAAATTCTGAAGATAAAGGACTGAAAAGCACCATTGTTTGGTATCTTCAAAGATGTCACGCCACTGGCCGAGCAAGTGAAAACAGAGATAGACAAATGGGACTATCTTAAACTAAGAAGCTTCTGCACCTCAAAAGAAACAGTGACCAAAATACAAAGACAGCCTACAGAATGGGAAAGAATATTCACCAAATACACATCCGACAAGGGGTTGATATCAAGGATGTACAAGGTACTGGTTAAACTACACAAGAAGAAATCACCCAACCCCATCAAAAAATGGGGCGAGGAAATGAACAGAAACTTTCGCAAAGAAGAAATCCGAATGGCAAAAAGGCACATGAGAAAATGTTCTACATCACTAATCATCAGAGAAATGCAGATCAAAACAACAATGAGATATCATTTCACACCACAGAGACTGGCCCACATCCACAAGAACAAAAGCAACAGGTGCTGGCGTGGATGTGGCGAGAAAGGGACCCTCCTTCACTGCTGGTGGGAATGCCGGCTGGTCTAACCCTTTTGGAAAACAGTATGGACGATTCTCAAAAAATTAGAATTTGATCTCCCATTTGACCCAGCTATAGCACTCCTGGGAATATATCCCAGAGAGGCAAAAAAGGTATAGTCGAAGTGACATCTGCAATTATTTGTTCATTGCAGCACTCTTTACAATAGCCAGAATCTGGAAAAAACCTGAGTGCCCGAGAACAGATGACTGGTTAAAGAGACTTTGGTACATTTACACAATGGAGTACTATGTAGCTGTTAGAAAAGATGAAGTTATGAAATTTACATACAAGTGGTACTACATGGAAAGTATCATGTTAAGCGAAATGAGTCAGAAAGAGCGGGATAGACACAGAAAGATTGCCTTCATCTGGGGAACATAAAGCAACAAAACAGGAGACTAACACCCAGGAATGGCTGAGATTAGTACCAGGAATTTTGCTCCATGACTTGAAGGCCAGCCACATGTGCTAGGTGAAAAGGAAGCTCAGATAGAGAAGAGAGCACCAAATAAAGGGTGTTGTGAAGACCCTCCCAGGGTGGGAGAGACATGCTAAAAGTAGTCTATAGACCAAACATGATTGCCACTCAATGCCTCTCTTGCAAAACACAGTACCCAAAAGAAGAGAGAGAGAACAAGGGGGAATGCCCTGCCACAGCGGCAGGGTGGGACAGCGGGGATGGGGGGTGGGAGGGATGCTAGGACCCATGGTGGGGGAGGATGGGCACTGGTGGAGGGATGGGTACTTGATCATTGTATAACTGAAACCCAAGCACAAAAATTTATAAGTCTATAACTGTACCTCATGGTGTTTCACTAATAAAAAAATGATAAAAAAGCACCATTGTTTATAGCTGAATTATGTCCTACCAAAATTTGTGTTAAAACCCTAATAACCACTCCATCAGAATGTTAAATTTTTTTGAAGTAACGACAGTTGCTAACATGTACTTACTTTAGTGAGATCAAACTAGAGTAGATACCTAATCCAATAGGACTAATATCCTTTTAAAAAGTACGTGTGTGTGGGGGGGGGTGGATTGGGAAGTGGCTATTTGGACTCGAGACACACACGAAAGAAACTATATGGTAAGAAGATGAAGCAGGTATTAATGCTTCTTTGAGTCAAAGACCATGAAAAACTAGGTGAGAATCATGGAACAGATTCTTCCTCATGAGTCTCAGAACAGATTCTTCCTCATGAGTCTCAGAGCAATAGCATAGTGGTAGGGCGTTTGCCTTGCACGCAGCCAACATGGCCGACCCGAGTTCGATTCCTCCGCCCCTGCCGGAGAGCCCGGCAAGCTACCGAGAGTATCTCGCCCGCACGGCAGAGCCTGGCAAGCTCCCTGTGACGTATTTGATATGCCAGACACAGTAACAACAAAGTCTCCAATGGAGACGTTACTGGGCCTGCTCGAGCAAATCGATGATCAACGGGAGGGCCTGCTCGAGTCTCAGAACAGATTCTTCCTCATGAGTCTCAGAAGGCAGCAATACTGCCGACACCTTTATATCTCAGACTTGGTGTCTCTAGGAACTGTGAGACAATACTTCTATTCTCACCCAATTCTAACAGCAGTCTTAAGAGAAGCTAACTCATCCCATACACCAAAGATCTAAGAAGGCCTTACCAAAAGAGAACCTGAAAGCATCACATTATTCTGGTCATAAAATAAAGAAATTCAGAGTTTCTGCAAGGTGAGAGATCCCTCAGGCTAGGTCGCCTACCCCAGAGCTTATTTCTATCCTTGGCACCACATGGTTCTCCAGCACTACCAAGTATAGCCTGGAAACCTCCACCACTGCCAGATGTGGCCCTGGATGCTGCAGGACCAAGGAATCAGAGAAACAATACAACACCAGGCCCTAGCATTAAACTGGTTGGCCAAATATTGCCAGAAAGGTTCCCAGAGTACCATCTGGGAGATGTCCCCTTCAAAAAAAAATATAATCTGCAGGGTCAGAGATGGAGTACAGAGGTTAAAATGCTTGCTGTTCCTGCCTTGCATGTGGCTAATCCTGGTTCTATCCCCAGCATCAATCATGATCTCCCAAGCACCACTGGGGGACCCTGAGCATAGAGTCAGATGTACACCCTGAGAACAAAGGGTATGGTCCAAACCTTCTACCCCACTACCACTTCCATCCCTTGCCTAGCAAACAAACAAACAAACGAAAGATTCTTCAGGAGAAAGCACTTGGACTTTTCCCCTTGTTTTTAAAAAAGATAGTCAGGCGCAGCTCTAAAATATCTTGTGAGTAAAGTTGGGTTACATACATAAACTTCAGGACTTGGAGCATATGTAAATGTGAACCAGACAGAGATAGCACTTCCTTTGTGGTAAGGCACGGAGAGAATGCAGAGATCTAAACAGGGTTGACTGGAGCCATTATGCTGTATGTATGTATTTACAGAAAATTTCAAATGAGGAAATCATCCATAGAAACAAAGCTTAGTGTCTGCCAGGGCCTGTGGGGTAAGGAGAACAGACAGTAACTCCTAATGGGTAAGAGCTTTCCTTTGGGAATGATAAAAAATGTTTAGGAATTAAAATAGTGCTTGTATACATTTTCAAATATATTAAAAACCAATGAACACTTGAAGGGCTGGAGCAATAGCACAGTGGCAGGGCATTTGCCTTGCACGCAGCCAACATGGCCGACCCGAGTTTGATTCCTCCGCCCCTCTCAGAGAGCCCGGCAAGCTACCGAAAGTATCTCGCCCGCACGGCAAGCTACCCATGATGTATTCGATATGCCAAACACAGTAACAACAAAGTCTCCAATGGGCCCGCTCGAGCAAATCAATGAACAACGGGAGGACAGTGACAGTGACAGTGAACACTTGAAGACAGTTTTTCAAACGTAGTTAAGTAATACATTTCTGATCTGTGGCTTTTGGCAGTGCCTCAGATACATGTTTCTCAAAACACACACACACACACACACACACACACACAAAGAAATACATGTAAAAACATTATCTTTCTATCCATCTCTTTCTTTTGAATAGACCCTTATCTTAAAAATTAAAGGAGTTTTTCCTGTTTCCCACTGTATACGGAGGCATTTTGCTTTCAGTTATTTAAATCAGTACATGCTAGATAAGAAAAGTAATCCACTTACTATAAATTTATCTACCCAGGTCCAATTTCTGTATACTTACATACGAATAAAATACATCATCTGTTTTTCAAAAACAAAGAAACATATCTCAGGCACTTCACTTCAGTTTGTAACTCAACAGTTATCACTGATATATTCTAGCACCTCATTTTCCTCAATAATTACATTCATAAGCACAATATATTTTAACTCACCAATTAACATTGTAGCACTGTAGCACTGTCCTCCCTTTGTTCATTAATTTGCTCGAGCAGGACCAGTAACGTCTCCATTGTGAGACTTGTTGTTACTGTGTTTGGCATATTGAATACGTCACGGGTAGCTTGCCAGGCTTTGCCGTGTGGGCGAGATACTCTTGGTACCTTGCCGGGCTCTCCGAGAGGGGCGGAGGAATTGAACCCAGATCGGCCGGGCTGGCCGCTTGCAAGGCAAATACCTTACCACTGAGCTATCGCTGTGAATTAACATTACCTGCCCTTCAGAATTATTTAAAGCAAAACTGTTATTCCCGTCTATATTTGCAGTGCTGGGGATTGAACCCAAGTCTCTCTTTTATGCATAAAAGACATGTGTTTGGCCAGAGTCACATTTTCAACCTACACTCCTTTCTCCACAATCTTGGCTTCACCAAGCTCCATTCTGTTGTTGCACCAGAATAGTAGGTAAAATCTGAGGCTTAGGATGAAGCTATCTGAATATAAACTCAGTCTCATCATGAACTAGCAATGTAACTTTAGCCAAATTACATACCTTTATTGTGCTTTTATTTCTTCAATGGCAAAAATACCTTATGGATTCTATAAGGATTAAATATTTTGCTGGAGTACATGTTACTATTCTACCTCCAGATGGATATGGAATTCTATCAATTACCATATTACTGTGTAGTACCATCCATTGAATCCTATACCCAATGTCAAATTCCATTTATTATCCCACAGCTATAACTCAAACTTTGCTACTTTAAAAGTCTCTTCTGCTATAGCTATCTTGATGATTTACTTATCCAATACTACTGATTTGGAGCTGGAAATACACTACAGCAGGTAAGACACTTGCTGCATATAGCAGACCGAGGTTTGATCCTTGGCACACATATATGACCCCTCCAAACGATGTCAAAAGTGATCCTTGAGGGGCCAGAGCAATAGTACAGTGGGTAAGGTGTTCGCTTTGCATGCGGCTGACCTGGGTTCTATTCCCAGCATCCCATATGATTCCATAACCACCACTATAAACGCCCCATATTGAACCAATTTCGCCGGGGCACCCCAGATGGAGCAGGTGTAGTCTCCCTGCCTACTCCAGATGGAATTTCGGCAACCACAAGCAAGGCCCAGGTATGCGGGTACCAGGACTAAATCTCCAGGCCGAATGGTGGCAGAAGCAACAGGGTGGTCCCTCCCTGGCTCTCCGCCTGCTCTGAGGCCTACCTGTCATGCCCATAAACTTCCACCAGGCACCATCTTGGTGCTCCAACAGCCCTGCTCCAGAAATTCCCAAATGAATCCCAGAATGGATTAGTGCCCTACAGAGATGTCTCTGGAACCCAACAATCTACAATCTAGGATTCCAGAAGTGCGTGGCCACTGCATCCATGATATTCAAAATGAGCAAGAGACAATAAATGATCTAGCATCTGCCCCTGGCAGGCAGGCTTGAATGGTGGTGTGAAAATTCCAGCAAAACATAATGCCCATGCTGAAAGTAGTCTACAGACAGAACATGATTGCCGCCCAGTGTCTCTTCTGCAGACCACAGCAGTCAAAAGGAGAGATAGAACAAAAGGGAGTGCCCTGCCACAGAGGCAGGGTGGGATGGGGGATGGGAGGGGTGGGAGGGATACTGGGGTTGGTGGGGGCGGAGAATGGGCACTGGTGGAGGAATGGGTACTCGATCATTTTGTAACTGAAACCCAAGCACAACAACTTGTAAGTCTACAACTGTACCTCATGGTGTTTCACTAATAAAAAAAAATAAAAATAAAAAACCATAATGCCCAAAAATAGAGTATTGGGGAAACTGTCAGTTATGGAGGTAGGGTGAGGACTGAGATGGGGATAGGGGGGACATTGGGGACATCAGTGGTGGAAAATGTGCACTGGTGGAGGATGGGTGTTCGATCATTGTATGGCTGAATCTCAAACACAAAAACTTTCTAACTATATCTCATGGTGATTCAATAAAATTTTTAAAAAATATAGGGAACAGTGAAAATAGGGAGGTGGATTCAAGGGTTTTTTTCATTTTTTTTCATTTTTTTTTTTAATGACAGAGATGTCTCTGGAACCCAACAATCTACAATCTAGGATTCCAGAAGTGCGTGAACTCTCACAGAAAGTTTCTTTTCTGATGGGAATATGTCACTAGAGTAGAAAAACTGATGCTATAGATCTGAAGGGAGAATTTCTAGAATGTCATTCTTGAGTAGCAATGAGTCAAATTCTACTAGACAAGTAGATACATGTACCTTCACTAAGAGGTTGGACAGTTTACCCAGAACAACAGGAAAAGCAGAATGCTCACAGCATTAAGCTTGGCAAGATGTGGGTGTATTCAGAAAATCTCTTCTACTTAACTATTTTCTCATTGAAATAGAAAGCAACATCATATGCTGAGAGTGAGGAGTGAGAAAAGGTGGTAGAAGTTTGAGAGGGAAATTATGCTGTCAGCTTAGTGGAAGAATAAATCAAGAAAATGTGACAGGATTTCAAGAAGACCCACTTGCATCCCACATTCACCATCAACATGTATAGTATAGAGTTGGTTTAAACAGAATTAAATCCAGGATTTAACCAAATATATACAACAGGGAAATTATCAAGAAATCTGAGAGATCAGAGTGATAGTATAGCAGGTAGGGCACTTGCATTGTACACAGCTGACCCAGGTTCTATCCCTGAGCACTGAGCCAGGAGCCAGGAATAAGCCCTGAACCACTAACAGGAATGGCAAAAAAAGAAAGAAAGAAAGAAAGAAAGAAAGAAAAGTTTTTAGAGTGTTCATGAAAAAGAGCAATTGTAAGTTACTAATAAAGTGAAGAACATGGAGTTAACCTGGCAGGTATTAAATAAATAATGAAGAGAATTAAAGGAGGAAGCATCAATACAAATGTCCCCAAATCTTTCATTTAAACTTGCACTGGTCCCAGTCCTTCTTACCAAACCCAAACTCCTTGGATTAATTTCCAGTGCCTTTCCGACCCACTCAAATACTTTTTTGTAGTATTGAGGAATGAACCAAGGCCTCACATGAGCAAGATAATTAAATGCTCCACCACTGGCCCCACTCAACTAATTTCAACTGTATTATTCCAACATATTTATGAAATTTCAAAGTAATAAATAATTTGGGTATTCAAGAATATTCAAATCTCTCCAAGTACTTGTAATGACTTCTAAGAATTTTGCTAATGGTGTCCCCAGAAAGAAAGTTGTAAAACAAGAGTCTTATCTAAACTCTTAGAAAATTTTTGTGATTAAATAATCCCTGGTTACCATCATAGCTTTGTGATTAAAAACTCTTCTGCATAGTGGCATTTTACAATTTCTCTGAACAGTCTTTTATCCAGCTCTGTAAGAGGATTAAGCCAGCAATTGTCTTCCTATCACCTTTATCTTTCACTTTTTTCTTTTACTCCAGCCCTAAAATTAAAATATTTTTAACATCGGCAATATTCAGTCAAATTTGTATACAAGACCTTTATTAAGCAATCTGCAATTTGCATTACAAATCCTACCTATATACTAGTATATTTCATTATTCTTCATTAAAATTAGTTGAAAACAAACGAGAATTCCATCAACAATAAAAGAACTGCGGTTGTTGAACCTGTATTTGAGAGGAGGAGGAAGATAAATATTTCATCACTGAGGGAGTCTTCAATCACACTTCTGAGAGAATGCTGTTCTCCAAGTCAAATAACTCCACACCAATATAAACAATGTTACACAGCTGTCAGTAACAAAATGTAAAATCCTTGCTCTATTACCTAGAATTAAGGCTACAGCATGCAGTTAAACTCAAAGGTTTAGATAATTACAAAAAAGAAAAACTATTACAGATAAAAGCAGCTGATTATAAGCAACTGTCAAGAATGGAAAGAAATTAAGTTATATAACACATTTTCCATCCATGAAAAGTGAACCTTTTGTTTTGAAATCTCTACCACTGAAGTGTGAGTGGAGACTGAACAAAATATATTTTCACAGTATCATGACTAAACTAAAAGCTAATTTATGTGAAGAGGATGAGTTATATCTTAAAGGTAGATAAGGTTGAGAAGTAAACCAGAAGACAAAACACAAAATGATCTCACTACTGTGGTACACAGAATAGCTGAAAAAAGGCAATACAGTAATGGGAGGATGCTTATATCATCCTTGATCCCAATGTATAGGAAGTAAAAGGAGAGAAAAGAAAAGAAATTGAGGAGGGAAGGAAGAAGACAAGAAAGGGGGAAAGTAATGGGGGAGCCCAAGAGTCAGGGACATCAAGTTTACTGGTAATGTGGGGGAGTGGCATAGCTATATATATCCAAACCACAGACTCCACAACACTGATAACACAAGATCCAAACTACAGCCACCTTTCTAATGTGCTGTCAAGGCAGCAGGCTGAGCAGGTGGGAGAGAACTTGGGAGCACTGATGGAGGGAAGTTGATACTGGTGCTGGGATTGTTGCTAGAATATATGCCTAAAACTCAACAACCAATAACTTTGTAAATCATGGTTGATCAAATTTTCAAAAAATATTTAAAGTTAATTGAGGAAGAATACTCAATCCAGGAACCAGAGAGATAGGACGACAGCCTGGCTACCCTAAATTGGATCCCCAGAACCATATATGGTCACTGGAATACTGCCAGGAGTGATCCCTGTGCTGAAAGCCAGGATGAAGCCCAGAGTATTTCCAGGTGTGGTCCCAAAACAAAAGAGTACCATATCTGAATTCATATGACTCATACTACTCTTGAAAGGATCTGACAATCGTATTTTATAAATGAGACAGATACACAAAACACAGAGTGGGGGTGGGGGCTGGGGGAGAGGGAGTAAGACAGACACTGACTCAGTACACCCACCACAGCAGAGTATTCCATTTCTATCACTTAAAAAGCATCTATTATACAAGTATTCACAATTCTGGGAGCAAGATATAACTGATTATATAACATAAATTAACTTAAAATATAGGAAGTATGTGATAAAAGAGATAATTTTATCTTCCCAAATACATAAGACAAATTATATGACAAGGATAATAAATTTTAAGTTTGCATCTAGGAAGATGTTGAAGTAACAGGAGTCAGAGATGAGCAGTCCTCTGTCCATGAATCAAGGATAATAAATTCATGCAACTTGATATTATTTTTAAATCCAAGATTCAAAGCCTACCACACAAAAAGTTATATAGCCTTTCAAAGCAATGAGCTATGATTTAGAGACAAATAATGTTTGCGTTGGATGAAACTGTCCAAGTATCAGTTTCAAACTACTTCTCTTCCCACCCATAAGAGTGTGCTATACTGACATTAATAGCTACCTTCCAACTTCTTCATTTTGCATATAGGAAGACTTGTTGAAGTAACAGGAATCAGAGATGAGGATTAGTTTTATGTCCATGAATTAAGTTAGCTCTGCAATACTCTCCTTCCTCCTGAAACTCAAAGATAGCATACCAAACTCTTATCACTCTCCAACATTCTCATATACTTGTATATATGTATTGGCATGATGGGAGAAATGTATGTTATCATATGAAAACAAAACAAAAGAAAAGATTACTCATCAAAAATATTATTAGTGGGCTGGGGTGATGATTAAAATAACTGGAGAGAATATATCTGCATGTGGGGAGGCTAAGAATGACCACTGATACCACATTACTCAAAGTACCACCAGGAGTAATCCTCAAGCACAATATAGGGTATAGCCCCTGAGCAGTGCCAGGTGTGACCCCCAAACCAAAAAATTATTATCAGTAAATCAATAAAGTTAATATGCAAAAACCCTTGAAAACAAGAGAGAATGTCATAATTAAGGCTCAGCTAAGTTTTTTCCTATGAAACAAGCTGCCTCATTGTTTATTATTCAAGAGACAGTTTCATTTGTCCTAAGATGCTTACATTTTTTACATCCTGGGCAATAAAGCATTCACCAGTGTTCTAAGCATCATCATTTTCTGGATAAATATGAAATTTTAAAACTTCAAAGAGCCATCATACACCATTGGTAGAAATGTCATCTGATTTAGCCTCTATGGAAAATAGTATGGAGACTTCTCAAAAAATTAACTGAACTTCCATATGACCCAGAAATTCTTCTTTCCATCTACCTCAGAGCCCAAAAACATTAATTTAAAAAAGGTATTCACAATTCTATGTTCATTGTAATGCCGTTCACAACAGTTAAGATCTGGAAACAACCCAATAGTCCAAGAAAAGATGACTAGAGAAAGATATTGTAGTACACACACACACACACACACACACACACACACACACACTGAGTGAAATGAATCTTAACTATAAGAGAAAGTGAAATTCTGCAGTTTGCAAAATAGAACAGGAGGGTATCATGCTGATTAAAAAAAAAAATCAAAATAAGACAAATACCAAGTGCTCTCTTTTATATGTGGAGTACACAGAAACATAGAAATGGGAAAAATGATCAGTAATAACATACTCTGAAAGTCAGCCTACAGAACTGAGCCTGTGAAGACGGGTTTGAGAGAGCAATGAGGGGACCGAGAGACAGTGGTGAAAGGAGGCTGGTGCTCTGGTGGTGGATGTGGTGTACCAACACTGTATAGCTGACAACTTATTAACTCTATTATAAATATGATGGGACAGGAGACATAGTGCAGTGGTTGAGGCATTTGTCTTGCATGTAGCCAACCCAGATTCAATCCCCAGTCCCCCAAGTACTGCCAGGATGATTCCTGAGCACAGAACTAGGAATAAGACTTAGGTGGATATAGCCCAAAAGCCTCCACCTGCAAGAAAATAATTTTTTTTCAAGCTTTCCTAAAATTGAGACTGCAGCAACAGTACAATAGGTAGGGTATCTGCCTTGCACCTGGCCGACCAGGTCTGATTCCTTGGAGCCCTGTGTGGTTTCCCAAACCCATCAGAAGTAATCCCTGAGAACAGAGCCAGGAGTAAATCCTGAGCACTGCCGGGTGTACCCCCCGCCAAAAAAAAACACCTTTATCTAAAATATTGTTTTAATTATACTGACATAAAATATTATATTTTTATATAGCCTACTTTAAAAAATAAACATAGAAAGTTTTTCCTGTAAATTAGCTTAAAGGTATATTTTCAACTAACTTACCAAGGTCAGAAGGATTAGTTTATACTCAAGAGCTAGGAAATGGTTTTGAGGTATTTTTATTATATTAACACGAATTATGTTAATCTAGCAAAAGCACTGAGGTTAAACAACATAAATAGAGTTCTGTGCTGATTGCTCCCCTGAACAACAGGATAATGTCCAAACAGGGCTGTTCTGGAGGATGTTAGTTTTCAAAACCAGAATGTGTGCTGACCCTTAAAGCACATACAATGCAGAATATACTGATGACAATCTAAGAAATTTCAAACCTTCATAAAAAGCTTCACAGCTACGGTAACAAGCTTATCCATCATGAAAATACTACCAAGGATATTCATAACCTTTAATATGAAATTCTAGAAAATATAAAGACTATATAAAACAAATTTCAATGTACCACCATTCTGTCTCAACCCTTTACTTCCCTAACTCCTTTTTGCTGCCTTCTTTCCCAACCATCCCTCCAACCCAAGGTCTATAATCAGGAATTAACTAAAACCTACAGCAAGGTTCTCAAAGAAAGAAAAGTCTCATGATAGCTATGCTTCTTGCATTATTTAAATGTCATAGCACTGATGAACTCAAATTCTAAATATAAAAATTACTACTTTTATATAAAGTGAAGATTTTACTCTTCAATTATAATTATTCCATATTTCCCAGTTTAATTCCACTAAAGATACATTGAAGCCTTCTATTAGCAGTCTGATCTTCATATGTCAAGATTAATATTAATATGAAAAAAGTTAAATCACAGGACATTCCAAAATAGCAGGTAAGCTCTGTTAATATCCTTCTTGGATTTCTAGTATAGGAATAATAGGTTCCAAGTCATATTCACACCCATGAACTTTTCTTTAATGGCATAAATAAACTTCTATGTCTTGAAACAGTATGATTCAAATTACTTTATGAAACTGCTGCCAATAATAAATAACAGCTATAATTTCAGGTACAAAATGTCTAAAACAACTAAGGAGAACAAAAGTGGCCATCATTCTAAATGATGCACTGAGATAGGAATTTGGGTTACTTAGATGTGTTAGGGCTGGAGTGATAGCATAGCAGTAGGGCGTTTGCCTTGCATGCAGCCAGCCTGGCCGAGCCAAGTTCGATTCCTCTGCCCCTCTTAGCGAGCCTGGCAAGCTACCAAGAGTATTCAATATGCCAAACACAGTAACCAGAAGTCTCACAATGGAGATGTTACTGGGCCCGCTCGAGCAAACTGATGAACAACGAGAGGACAGTGACAGACAGATGTGTTAAAGAATAAGTGTACATCCCTTTATAAAATAAACTTGGACTGAAACCTGACTATAAATCTCATTTGCAAAATACTACTTAGTTATGCTTATGTCTTCATTTGACAAAATTATTACATTTGCAATCAGCAGTACAGTAATAAAGTCCCATGGAACATGTGTCTGGTAGAGAAGGATAAGACTGAGCTGCAAGGTGAGCAGTATGTCTGTCATGAAGTATTACAAATTCTTAGACTACCATATAACTTCAAATTACTACATACATGGTTTAAAAGTTTGAAATATTTGTTAAAATTTTCTTTTAAAAGAAAATGCTTCCTTTTACAACACTTTGCATAAAATCAGAAATGTAAGTTTTCCAGTTAATCGGAAATAAATAACCCCCCCCAAAAGTGAATAATTACATTCTAAACATCATAAAGCACCAACTATAGTAAGATAGCTAATCAATTTTAAAATAATATTATTTGGCTTCAGAATTTTATTTTAAAAGTTCATACAAGGTCAGATTGTAAGGTTGTTGAATACTTGGGAAATCTATCGGGTGCACAATATGTAAGAAAAAAGAAAAGAGTGAAAAAACAAAAGCGAGTACATTTTCCATTTTCTAAAACCATTTAGTAGAAAGGTAACCATTTAATTAACTATTGGTTAATCAGTTAAACATGTAGAAGTAAACATTCAGATTGAGCCATAAATAATGTGATTCACATAAATCACATTAACAATATGATTTTGACATCTTTTGTATATTTAAAACATTTGTTTACTAAAAATTAAAAGTGTATTAAGTTTTAAATTAATTAAAATGATAGCATCTTAGGCACTTAATTTAAATTAAGGCATGGATCACTAGTTGGAAATATTAAAAATAACATGTAAAAGTAGTTTCATATTAATATCAAAAGTAGGCTAATATAAGCCTGGAATACACATGTGAGTGGGCTTTTAGTTGGTTGATTTTTAACTTCAACCTAGTTGTATGTCATGGACTACAGAGATGATGGGTTGCTTGTTCACACACACAAACCTTCTAAGACCTCTTTTGAGTGATTTGTTAACATGTTATAATCATGCAAAACCTTCCCATAATTACAAAAATACATACCCTTCTCAGCAAAAAATATCTGTCATTATTACTGATGATATATAGTTTCTTCCGATCTAACACTACATATCTAGATACTCGACATAAAAAAACTCCTTCCAAACTTCCCTAACTTCATCAATCCTCTTTAAACACCAGAAATACATATCACCAATTTGTACACCAGCCACTCTCATGACAAAGTCCTCTCAATGCCTAAGTGGTTTAACACTCATATCTCAGTCATGGCTGCAGGGCCAGGAAAATGAGCATCATGATGGACTCCTGCATTCTTCACATTGTGCTCATGGACAAAATCAGTGTAGTTCCTATATGCAGGCTGAGGTGGGGACAAAGCCCTCGTGTTCCACTGGTTTCCACCATGTTGAGAGCAGTCACTGGCAGCAGAGAGCCTGGATGGTTGGGGAGTGGGAGGGGAGCACAGTTAGTCAACAGGAAAAGGAGAAAATGAATGTGTAAGAGGTGAAAGAGAAAGTGAATAACATGCACCGTTATGAGAGTTTTCAACACTACTCATGCAATGATAAAATTTAAGATTAACAGAGGGAAATTCACGGTTATATGTAGTAGAAAACGTCAAAATGGAAATATGTATAAGTAATCAGAATCAGTTAAGTGAACTAAACAGCACAGAGGCGGGACACTCTGTTATCTATCCCTGATGTTGCTATCAAATTTGGTCAAAATATCCTTTGCATTTCTTTTTTTTGCCTTTTTGGGTAACACCCAGAGATGCCCAGGGGTTACTCCTGGCTCTGCACTCAGGAATTACTCCCGGCAATGTTCAGGGGACCATATGGGATGCGGGGATCAAACCCAGGTCAGCCACATGCAAGGCAAATGCCCTACTCGCTGTACCATCGCTCCAGCCCCTTGTTTCCATTTCTGAGAAAAATATTTCTCTACTTCAAATATTTGGAACAATCAATCCACAGAAGGACAAAAGCATATATACAGAAAAGGCCAATTGTAGAACCTATTCCTCCAATTAAATAATGTCATAAAACTGAAATAGGGAAACAAAATTCAAAATGAATTTAAGAAAATCTACCCTAAAAGACCATTTTACATCAGTGTTGCCTATTAACAAATGACAATTGTTCCTTCTGTAATTGAAGTTCAAAGAACCTCGGAAATTCAACAGGTACAGACAATGCAATGAGAATGTTAGTCCTCTCCAAAAAAAGTTTAATAAGCATAGTAGATACATCTTATCGTACAGAACTATACAGAAGATCCCACAGAATTATGAAAGTGAGGCATGCATATAAGCAGTTCTGGTGAGAAATGATCAGTCCTCCAGTAGAAAGTAAGCATTTGCCACAATTCAGAAAATTAAGGTTTTGTGACATGACAAATAAGACAGCATATATTTCAGATAACTGCAAGATATTTTTAAAAAATTCAACCAAAACATGATTCTTTAGCATTTTTCTCAAGAAAACTTGAAAACAAATTAACTTCAGAGAGTTTTTTCAGGATAAACTGAAATCTTTAACAGTATCATCATCTCTCCTTTATTGAAAATACTATTTATTCATTGACTCTAACCCATAAAATTAATGACCCTAAAACTAGGAACTCTAAAAATTTAGAAAATTATGTTCCCAAATATGCTTTGATGGTTTATAAGTGATTTATAGGTTTAAAACATGTTTGTTCAGCTCTCTAACCTAACAGATAACTCTTTCTCCCTCTCTCCTATTTCATTATATAAAACGTACTTCAATAAAATATACTTCAAAAGCAAGTAAAATTTGCTTTATTGAAAGATGAAAATTTAAATACTGGGTAGTTCTATGTTACTTGATGTAACAAATCATTCACTGAAAAAAATAAAAAGGTATCATTTAGACAATACCAGCAAAAAAAAAAAAAACTGAAAAAATTAGGGAATAGGTTAGATAGTTTAATCTAACCAGTTTAGGTTAAAAGTCACAGATGATCCCACTCATATGTAGAGTAAAAGGAAGTAAAGAAAGGGATTAGACTGTCCCCAACAGACTAATGGAAACAAATTCTGAGACAAGATGGGGCATTGGAGAAGGAGGTGGAAGGGATGATGAGTCACGAAACACTCTGGAGGATTAGAGTAATTATAAAATAAGCACTTCAGTACTATTGTAAACTATGGTAACTCAATTTTAAAAATTTAAATAAAATTAAAAGTCAGTAACAGAGCTTCTATATGTAAATTTTAAATACATAAACTGGCTACAAGTTATCTGTCACAGGTAGAATAGCTTATACTCTCTAAAGGAGGACTGTTTCATACTGACTTAAAAGTATTAAAAGTCAAAGCATGCAGAAGCAAAGAATGAAGCAGAAAAGCAGTTAAAATTAAATTCATAAGCTCTAAGATATATCAAATATATATTCAATACATGCCACTATTGACGTATACTTAGGGCTCATTAGATTTTTGGGATCATCATTTCCCTCCATTCAACAAAAGAGGTCTCAGTATAATTACATAAAGGACACACTATTTCAGTTTTTTTTTTTCGTTTTTTTAAAAAAATTCATTACTTTTTTTATGATCTATTTTAGATATTATGATTCAATATTACCTCTCTGAATTCTAAAAAGGAACTATTTATATGTACCTATCTAAATGAGAAAACTTAATATTCAGTGCCATAATAAAGAATGCAAGTAAACAAGACATTCACGTAAAAGTGAAAGGTGAACATATTTTAAGTTCATTAACAGTTAAAGTATTAGGGGCTGGCAAATAAGACAGCAATTGTAAGGCACTAGCTTTCCATGGTTCAATTCTCCACCACCATATACAATCTCCCAGCAGTGCCAGGAGTAATCCTGGAGCACAAACAGAGCCCTGAGCACAGTCAGATGTGGCCCCATAAATTAAAAAAACTGAAACTATTAATAGAATGATTCCTTATTAACAGGGCTTAATGGTAGCATCAAGAATAAAAACAGCTGCCTACCAGAGCAATGTTTTCAGAAAGAAACTGAAGAACCTCTTTTAAATGGCATAAGAAATTTAAGACTAAACTATGACATTCAGAAGCTTATTTAAAAACACAAACACAAAGTACCTCCACCACTCTCAAGTAGAAATGGCGATATGGACAGTGAGAAAAATGGAAGTGAGGGAAAGAAATTCCTTCAGTCTCAGAAACTAAAATTCTTTGGAAATAAAGCAAAAATATACCCCAAGCACAAGAACCAAAAGCACCTTGCAGTTAGTTAAGCCAAAATCACAGTGAAAAACAATTACATAGCAAAGTCTGAAAACAATCACCAACCACGGTTGACCCACCACCACGAAGGAAGAACTGGTTGCAAGAAAGTTGACCAAAACCTTGAAGTCACCACAGAAACTCATTTAAGTTCAGGTACTAAACAAACTAAGAGCAAGAGAAAAAGAGAAAAACTCTTGAATTATCAAAGTTCATTTTATAAAGAAACCAAACTTGAACACATGATGCAAGCAATTCACATGAACAATCAATCAAATAATTCCCAAGGAGCCCTCCCAAGTAAATAAATACTTATTTAGTGAAAGATGAATACCTTTGATTAACCCAGTAGGCCACAAAGTATCCATATTTGTATATTTACTATTAATCTTAAGAGACCCTAGAAATGTAAGCAAATGAAAAAAATATCTTCCCTATCATCTGTTTGTCTCTCCAGCCCCCAAAATGGAGCAGCTTGATCTTTATTCGACTGTAATCAAGTTTTTCATTTTATCTTTAAGCCTTTAATAAAGAAAACACACTCAATGCAGTAGAATCATGCATAGTGCACTGTTATGAGGAAAAACATGGAATGGGCATACACAGATCTGAGAAAAGGTTCTATTTACTAGCTTTGAAGTCTTTTTTTGAAAAAAAGAAAAAAAGTCACACACCCACTCACAGATCATGTTGACCAAAATAAGGAGAGCTGTCCAATGCTTCTTCATTTGCATAACAGCACTTCCTTCTTCACTTATGTCCCTTACTTTCTCTTCATTCCAATAATGATTGCTTAAAAACATTTCTTTTCAGCTTACAAATATGAATAATTTGTTTATAATCATACTAAAAATACTCTGAGATTATGACTGGGAATTTAGAGTATCATTAAACAAGAAAGCAATTTTTAGTTTGGTTTAAGGTGTTAACAAACCATTTCTTGTTGTGATCTGGTCCAGGACTCCTCTGAAGATTCTCTATCTCCACGAGCACAGGACCAGAGGGAACAGAAGAACTCACAGGCAGAGTGGCTCTCATACCCCAAGCCTTTGAATACAAATTTTAAAAGTCATCAATTATATCTAGAAAAAAGACCTCTTGACAAATACAGGCAGTATTAAATTGAAATATGTTTACATAGTGAATGAATTACTGAATGTTCTATACCACTTTAGAGATAATCTAATTGAATACTAGTATTTTACTTGACAGGATTTATAAAAATAAAAAATAGTTTATAGAGCACCTATTTTATTAACAATTCACAGGATAAATAAAATATAATGGAACTTAGGGCTGGAGTGATAGTACAGCAAGTAAGATATTTGGCTTGCACATAGACGATTCCCGGTACCCCATATGGTCCCTGAAGCTCACCAGGAATGATCCCTAAATACAGAGTCAGGAGTAAGCAAAAGAAAATAATAAGGGGGGATTATTAAGTCATCATACAGTAAGAAAATTAAAATGCATAAAATTTTCTCAAAATTATACCACTATAAAAATTCAATTAATACTATTGTTGACCATGATCAACTATAGTGCATTAGTATTTTAGAAGTCTAACATTGTCTTACCTGCTGGGAGCCATTACTCTGGGATGAAATATTATTGTGAATACTGTAATGGAAAAAAATATATATTAAAAATTATAATAATTCTAGGCTTTACATCTTTGGGGACAGAGTGATAGTACAGCAGGGAGGGTGTTTGCCTTGAATGCAGCCAACCCGGGTCTGATTCCCACATCTCATATGAGCCCCCAAGCATGCCAGGAATAATTCCTGAGTGCAGAGCTAAGAGTGACCACTTAACACGACAGATGTGACCCCCAAACCAATAATAATAATTAATAATTTTTAAAATGTAGTTGTTTGTTAATATAACAATTCAATATTCATATGTTGTAGTAATTAATACCCGTTCACATTAGTTTCAGAAAGAAAAATTTTCTCATTGTAAGAACTACCAAAATTTACTATAGTTTATTTTAAGATACATAAAATGCTTTATTTTTAATGAAACTGTTTTGTTTTAAACACAGAAAAACATCTTGTTTATATAGCAAACTGAAGTGAAATGTAACCAGAAAATATGTTTTTATAGGTTAAGCAACTAGCTTTCTAGTTTGCTCATTTATAGCTCCATAGTTTAATACTGCATCTAAAAGTTATATTTTCTGTAATTCTGTTTATTCTCTGAACATTATCAAAGATGGAAAAATGTAAACATAGCACAAATGATTCCTTAAATTCCAAATATTTTAGAAATATGCCTAAATAAACAAATATGTATATTCCCTACTCTATCAATATTTTTCAGGGTCAGCAATAGCTCAGAATTTTATAACTCAAAAGGCCTTAGTATAAACTTGAAAGTTAGAAATTTCTCTGTACTGTCTTCTCCAAATTACCTTACGATTAATTTTTTTTTTGTTTTGTTTTGAGGCCATACCCTGCAATGTTCAGTATCATCTTCCAGATTACTTGTTTCTTCCCCCTCTAAATGGGAGAACTTCTAGTAGGCTATCCAAAAAGATGAATAACAACATAAAGTTATTCTGGGGCAAGGAATCGAGATAGTTCAAGGATGGAAGCTCAGACCTTGTATCGATCACCAGTACCACACTGCCCACCAACTTGCCCTGACACTAGCCACATCCTAATGTGCTGCTGGTCATGCCACAAGGCTGGGTTTCACTGTGCAGTGCTACTCTGGGACCGACAAGACAGCAAAAGAGGTCCTCTACCACACGCACACAAATTTTACTTTTGGGGCCAGAGATAGTTCAAGGGTTACGCAGCAGCCAATTGTGGTTCAATATGTGGAACATGTGGTCCTCCCCACCCCCCTAAGCACTATAGCACTGCCCTCCTGTTGTTCACCGATTTGCTGAGAATCAACAAATTGTGAGAATTGTTACTGTTTTTGGCATATCGAATACGTCACGGGTAGCGTGCCAGGCTTTGCCATGTGGGTGAGATATTCTTGGTAGCTTGCTGAGCTCTCCGAGAGGGACAGAGGAATCGAACCTGGGTCAGCCAGGTGCAAGGTAAACACCCTACCTGCTGTGCTATCACTCCAGCCCCTAAGCACTACTAGAAGTAATTCCTAAGCGCAGAGCCAGGAGTAGGCCATGAAAACCACCAGTTTGGGCTAAAAAAAGATTAAAAAAAAAAGAAAAGAAAAGAACATGCTTCTAAAAGTGATGTTAGGGCAGGAGTGATAGTACCGTAGATAAGGTACTTGCCTTATGTACAGCTAACCTGGGGTCCCCTGAGTATGCCAGGAGTGATCCCTGATCTGAGGAGTAAGCCCCAAGTACAGCCAGATGTGGCCCAAAACCATTCCTCCGACCCCAAGCCCATTCCAAAAACATTTAAAAAGAAGAAAAAAAATAAGTTAATTGGATGATACCTCCCTGTTTTCAAACAATCTGAAATATAGAAGTGCTATTTTCTGATAATTTATATTATTTCAACTCTACTAAAGACAAAGAAGGAACAATCACTGATCTAATCCAAGAGTCCCATTTCAAAGCAGTAACAGATCCCCTTTACTCTGAAATTCCCTCTAATCAATTCTCTCACTCTATCTTTATTTTCCTATTTTCTGTTTCATAACTTCATCCATTAATCTTGTAACATGAGTACATGAATGGCATGTGAACTGCTTTCAGTATATCTTCCTACCATTTTTGCTAGCCAAGATTCAAAATGTAAGACTAAGAAGATGGCTCAAAGGGCTGGAAAGCATACTATTTCTGGGAGAACCGCAAGTAAATTCTGCACTATCTCATGTTCCCCAGTAAACACCACTGGGGTGATCCCTAAGAACTGAGTCAGAGTAAGCCCTGAGCACCATGGATGTGGGCCTAAACACCATCCCCCCCAAGAAAAGATAAAATAATAAACGAGTTCCATGAACAAATTAAAACATCTCCCAGTCAAAGTACAAGGTTAAAAAGCTTTTTAAGTCAAATATTTATGCTTGTTCAAAGTGTACTGTTTTTCATGGTTCACCAGAGCAAAACTGCTCATGCAAACAGTACCAAGTACAAGAGAGAAAGGGCATCATGCCAGTTCAAGCTCACTTTATCTCTCAAGCACTGCTATGAGGATTAATGACCTTCAAGAGAATTGTGTTTCCCCATTATATTTCAATGTTAAAGTTTGCTTAATTCTTTTTTTAAAGTATCATTTCTTTAAATCAGTTATTTAAGGTATGTTCAAGAACTACTAAAAAAATACAAAGAAATAAAGGGATTAGGGTGGGAGACAGTTAAGTGGTTAGTGCATATGCCTCATATGTGCCCAACTTGGGTTCAATCCCCCATATAACATGATCCTCATAGCATTGCCAGGTGCAATCCCAGAGGCCCCCCAAAAGCATCAAGTCCAGAAACAGAGACCTTCAGCATTACCAAGGTGACCTGGGTATCTCTGGCACTGAAGTTAGCAGCATCACACTTTCAATTCAAGTCACTGCATTGAAACTACAGTCCAAATGGTCAAGAATTGCTGGTGTGGGGCTGGAGCAATAGCACAGCGGGTAGGGCGTTTGCCTTGCACGCAGCCAACATGGCCGATACAGGTTCGATTCGCAGCATCCCATATGGTCCCCCGAGTACCGCCAGGAGTGATTCCTGAGTGCATGAGCCAGGAGTGACCCCTGAGCATCGTTGGGTGTGACCCAAAAAGCAAAAAAAAAAAAAAAAGAATTGCTGGTGACCCCCACCCTAGACTTCCTAAGGATCACCTGGAAATTCCCACCCCCCCCAAGAAATTTTAAAACTCAACACATCAAAGTCTCAAGATATGATTAAACAGAAAAAAATTTAAAAGTACCAAACAAATTCTGAAGAGAATCAAACATAATGAAAATGACTAATTCACTAGAACACTGCAGCAGATTTGAGTAAGCTGAAAGATCAGTGCTTTAACATGAGATTTTTCTAGTTTACAGAACAGAGGAAAAACTGGAAAAATGAGGAGATCTAGAAACACAGGACACTAATAAATATACCGTCTATGTGTAATGGAAGTTCTAAAAGTAGAGAAGAACAGAAAAACTAAGAAAATAGTAGCTATAAATTTCTCAAATTTGATGAAAATATCATGAAAAAAGTTATCAAAAGAGAACTGGATTGGCAATACTACTGTAAAACTAAATGGATTATGCAACAAGAAACTTTTGAAACAACAAAGAACATTATATTACAATAAGAGAAACACAAATAATATAACCCAAGGAAAAGCCCCAAGATATAGGAAGCAAAAATTCAAAGAACTGAAGGAAAACACAGACAATAAACAGTACTTAGACTCCAAGCTCCCTCTTCATAAGGAACAAGAGATAAAACAAGCAACAAAGACAGTCTTGAACGATGGGTAAGCAAACTAGAACTAACCAATGTCTAGATACCATATCTCTCAACATCAGTAGAATATAGATTTTCCTCAAGTGCATCTGAAGCAATTTCCATAAAACTCATTATATATAAATACACATATAACAAATACTGGGAAATTAAGCAAAAGACTGCCAAGTAACCTATGAGTCAAAAACATATCCTAAGAGTAGTTAGAAGATAATCTCGAATGAATGAAGATGAGAATACAACATACCAAAACTATGGAATATGGGAGAGAAATTTATAGCTGAAAACGCTAAATTAGAAAAGAATAAGAGCTAATAAAACTTAAGTTACTAATAAATCAAATTAAACTAGAAACAAAAGGAAGAGATAAAGTATTAGAATAAAAATTAATCAAAAACCCAAAAAATCAATAAACAAAACCCTTTCTCTGTAAAGACCAACATAATATATGAATACATGTATGCCACAAATTAGATGACTTAAATGAAATGGGCAAATTCTATAAAGTCACAAACTTCCTTACTGACTCAAGATGAAAAATAAAGTGGTGGGATGAACAAAGAGTATAGCAGGTAAAACACACTTACTCTACATATACTTGACCTGGATTCAATACCCAGCACCAGATATGGTCCTCGGAACATCACCAGAAGTGACCTCCAAGCACAGAGCTAGAAGTGAGCCCTCTAGAAGTGAGCCCTGAGCACAACTGGTGTCACACACACACACACACCACACACACACACACACACACACACACAAACCAAAAAAAAAAAATAAAGAAAAAAGAAAAGAAAAAGAAAATCCGAATAGACTAAATAAGAGGTTGACTTGAGAAATTTAAAGCTTCAGACAAAAAGAAAGTTCAAGCAAAATGATTCTAACATTGACCCACCATACATTACAAACAGTTCAGCTCAAATTCTTAGACTCTTGCCCAAAACACAATAACGAATATTCCCTAATTCAGTGAAGCCAATATTACACTGATAACAAAACCAGTAGACATTACAGAAAAACTAAAGACCAATATCTTGATGAATATATACATATGAATCCAAAACAAAACACTAAAAACCAAATCCAGCAAAGAATAAAGGATTATATACCAAAGCCAAATGGTATTTACCCCAGGAATAAAATTACTCAGCTGTACTCATCCCCCTCAATTTTTGTTCCTTAAGCTCCTTTTGTGCAAAGATGACAATTTTCTCATCTTTTATTTTCAGTCACATACCAGCAGTGTATGCCCAGGGAAGAAGACACAGACACATGCCTGTGGGTTGCTTGGAGACCAGAATGTTCTTGTAAATCACATTTGCAAACCCAAGGGACTCTGTAGAGTGCTAAGATTCTTCTAGTTTTCAGGTTTTCACACTTACTCAGCCTACCACTGTTTCATTTTTGGTTTTATTTTTTTCAGGAAAAAGTTTATTCGTTATTGCCCCACCCCCAGCACTGGCTGGAGCGTCAGCACAGCAGGTAGGGCATTTGCCTTGCACGCGGCCAACCCGGGTTCAATTCCTCTGTCCCTCTCGGAGAGCCCGGCAAGCTACCAAGAGTATCCCGCCTGCACGGCAGAACCTGGCAAGCTCCCCCTGGTGTATTCGATATGCCAAAAACAGTAAAAACAAGTCTCACAATGGAGACGTTACTGGTGCCCGTTCGAGCAAATCAATGAACAACAGAACAGTGCTACAGTGCTACCAGTAACAAATGTATCATTATGAGTAGCACACATATCCCATCTGCACTTTATTTCTTTAAACTGCTTTACTTTTTCTATTATCAGATGTACAAGTTTGTTCGTTCCTTGCTATATCTTACATTGCTTAAAGGCAACATAACATTGATAGATGATGATTTAAATAATGACATCATAAATTCTAGAACATCCTGCATTAGTTCCTAAGTAACAATATATAACTTACCTGAGTTCTTCTGGTTTTGATGTACTTGCTGAAAAAACAAATACCCCATTAGTTTATTCTTATGTGGAAAATAATTTCACTATTCATAAAGTTTACTTGTTCCATAAACTATAGTTTCCCAACCTCCCAAACTATAGAGTCCCAATTATAAATTAAAAAATCTGAGGCTGGAGTGGTAGTACAATAGGAAGGGGGTTCTTTGCACCTGGCTGACACAAGTTCGCTTCTTGGCACCCCTAATGGTCCCCTAAGCACTGCAGGAGTGATCCCTGAGGAGAGTTAAGAGTAGGTCCTGAGCCAGATATGGCTGGAAACCAAAATAAATTAATGAATGAATAAATGAATAGTGAAAATCTCTAGTTCAAAAATAATCTAAGTTCATAATGTGTCAACAGTAATTATTTTCATTTTATTTTTATTTAGTTATTTTTGTTTTTGAGGGCACACTACGCTATGCTAATAAGTTCTTACTTTTGGCTCCGAGGACAGGGATGAGGACCACTCCTGGTGGGCTTAGGGGACCACATGGGATGCTGTGGATTGAACCTGGGCAGGTCACATGCAAGGTAAGTGTCCTGCCTGCTGTATTACCTTTCCGGTCCCAATTTCCATTTTTAAAATAATAAAGCAAAAAGTTAAGCATATATAACTATCTGCAAGCCTCCAGAGCTGAGTTGAAAGACAATGAAATACTGCCAGAGAAGGGGCTGGAGCAATAGTACAGCACAGGACACCAATTTGCATGTGACTGACCCAGGTTCAATTCCCAGCACCAGATATGGTCCCCTGAGCACCACACTGGGTGTGACTCAAAAACCAAAACAAACAAATATCTTCCTCTAAGTAAAAACCAGTGCATGGTAACTTCCCAAGGAAGAACAGTCCTCGGAAACAGGACTGCATTTTTCACCTTTCATTTGTAGAGTTCGTCGGGAATATCGTTTGCTGGGCCTTCTTTCAAAAGATGCAGATCTTCTTGCTTTACTAGTTTTTGTGGTCTGATACTCAGTTTTCCCACTAAAATAAATGAATAATTATTAACAAGAATAAGAGAAACTTGATAATATCAGACAGACAAATTCTATAATCAAATACTGATAATATGATACATATAAATTCTATAATCAAAATGTTCTTAATTAGAAGCATTCTAGGGGCCAGAAGTACAACTAGAAGTGCCCTATATGCAGGAAGTTCCAGGTTCAATCCCTAGCATCTCATAGTCCATTGAAGATTAATTACAGTGTAACCTGAGCTCCACATCAATGCCCCCCCACCAAAAAAATCACCCCAAACTTTATCCCAAAGAAGTTACTAAGTCTCTTTAATCACATTATGTGATAAATGCTGTGTGAAATATGCAAGACAAAGGGTAATGCTTTTCAGTGAGGCATATTATGAGAACATATTAAATAAGTTTGAACTATTTATAGTTCAATCATCCTCTTCTGACCACACTTCTCAATGCAAAGTGTGTACTGAACTTAGCTTTCGGTTACTTTTTCTAACTGTAGTAGACATTTAAGATTTTTCCAAAATTATTTAAAACTGTTGTCAGACTCTCCACCATTTTCACTTAATTGTTAAGCAAAAGTCTATTTTTAATGTAGGTTGAACAGAAGTTCCCTTGCATGAATTTGCCACCAACAAGTTGCCATACCGTTGTACTACACTTTCTTTCTTTAAATCACACTGACTGAATATCATGGCATACTAAAGTCACAGTCGTTATCTTATATACACAAGTAAACCAAAACCTCTCTACTACTAATAAAAGAATATAAATGAAGAACCTGAGAGAATAATGGTATGTAAGGATATAAAGCACCAGAAATGTTATCCAGATAAATATTCCAACCAGTGGGAAATTTTTCTACAACAGCATTCAGCTACTAAATGGAGACTTCTTAAACGTCCTGTTATCTGACTTTAAGTTGAGGGAGAATATATAGATTTTCATTCTTTCTTTGTTTTCTTAAATAATGAAGATCAGAGGAAGACTACATACTTTGCATGCACAATACTCTGGATATTTCCCCCCCGAACATATAGAAACCCACCACCCAAAACCTTCAAAGACACACACACACACACACACACACACACACACATGCACACACACACACAATATTAAGGGATATGAAATCCATGACATAATTACAATATTTTCTGTCTGGTCAGAATATTATAACTTATAGCATTACCAATTTCCTTTTTTTGGTTGACCAATGGGAAACATTGGCAAACAGATTTTCATGTATGACTTAGTTCCCAAATATGTAAGATAAGGGGTTGACCAAACTGTTTGGTCAGTATAAAATATAGAGCAAGCAGTTATTGACATTAACCTGTATCTAAATCGTGATCCCAGTCGAATAAATCCTGACCGCTGATTACTCTTTTGGACAGGACCTCGGAGACGGAAAAAGGCATGATGTTCCACAGCACATTTCCACAAGTGTTTACATGCTTTGGGATGTTCCAGTCTAAAAACAAATGTATGCTCTTGCTCTTTGCCCTGACAAACAAAAGCACAGGAGAGATAATTATTAGGTAGCTAAACACCCCCATTCCAAATTACTCAGCTATAAACACAACCACAGTCATATCAAGAATCAAATATGTCCACATCCTTAGAAATGTTTCCTATTTGGGGCCAGAAAGTAGACAGAACATTAAGGAGCTTGACTTATATGCAGCCAACCTGGTTCAATCCCAGGTACCTCAAATAGTCCCTTGAGTCCCACCAGGACTGATCCCTGGCTGCAGAGCCAGGAGTAAGCCCTGAGCATCAGGTGTGAACTCCACCCCATCCCATGCAACAACAACAACAAAAAGAGTTTAAAGAATTTAAATGTGTCCACACATTTTGCCACAGTATTCATACTTGCTGGGATCCAGTTCAAATAATTAACATCCACACCTTTCCAAGGGTTTTATATGATTATTTCCAAGAATACATATTATCACCAACCGCATTTCACAGATCACTTCTTCAGCCTTGTTTTCCTTATGACCAAGATCATTCAGATAATAAGAAAACATAGAATTTGAACCAAGTCATTTGGATTTCCAATTATAAATTTGTCGTAACCTATACAATTTTCAATGCAAAAAGATTCCGCATATATAAACTAAAATTTATACTCTATAATTTTTTTAAAAATCTCATTTATAGTACAAAACATTGGCACAAAACCCTAATATTTCCAAGAATTAACCAATAATATATTTTATACAGATGTAATAAAAGATTAATGCATTACTATTTATTAATACTACAGAACATTATATATAGGTCAAAATGAATGAATTAGAATCACGTGATTACACAATTAGGAAAAATAAATAAAAATAATAATAATAATAAAGGCCCTCCCGTTGATCATCAATTTGCTCGAGCGGGCCCAGCATTGGAGACTTTGTTGTTACTGTGTCTGGCATATCGAATACTCTCAGTAGCTTGCTGGGCTCTCCGAGAGGGGCGGAGGAATCGAACTCGGGTCGGCCATGTTGGCTGCATGCAAGGCAGACGCCCTACCCGCTGTGCTATCGCTCCAGCCCAGGAAAAATAAATAAGCTGCATAAACATCAAACATATGGTTTCTGTAAAAAAATTTAAATAATGCTATTATGCATATATATTTGTGAAAATTTAGAAAATGTAAGGATGGTAACTCTCCAAGAATAATAATCAGCAGTCAGGAAGAAAGGGAAGAGCAGAAGGCTTAGATCTTAGCTATGTCAAATATACTACCGTTAATTCATCTATTTCTAAAAGATTTCTGAAGGAGCTGAAGTGGTAATATAGCAGGTAGTGCACCTGCCTTGCATGCACTACAGACTCAATCTTGAACCCTGGTACCGCAGATGGTTCCCCTAGCCCTGCCAAGAATGATCCCTTAGTGCAGACACAGAAATAAGCCCTGAGCACTACCAGATGTAGCCCCAAAACACACCAAAACAAATAACAAAACAGAAATAAGGGCTTCAAAGAATGTGTAGAATAAAGAGCCCTCATTCACTGATGGTAGGGACATATTCTGGTTAAGGTCCTATGAAAACAGTACAGAGATGTCTCAAAAAAAAAAAAAATGAAAATCTGAATGGACTATGCATTAAGCTATGGCGCCGTGCCCCCCTGGGAGGGAAAGCATGTCTGTCTCTTCTGCCTTCCTCCCTTCCTCCCCCTGCCCTGAGTGGCATGGTGGCCAGGTATGAGCCGACGGTGAAGGGGCAACTGCAGCCTCATGGGATTGGGGGGGGGGGGGAACCAGCACGTCCGTCCCACCCTGCCGAGACCACAAGTTGCCCCCTCTCCCTCCCAGCCACAAGTAGCTCTCTGGCAAGGCCATGGACCCAGAGGCACACAAACCAATCTCGGAACTATGCGGTTTTTGGCAGAAATCCCTCCAGACTTAATTAGTAAAATATCAAAAATCCAAAATCGCACAGCACAATGGCGGCCGCATGACATCATACAGTCTTTATAACCAGCAATAGAAAACAAATTATTTCACGATGCCTTATCAGCAAGTCTGACTGTTGGGTTAAATTTCCAAATAATAATGGTGCATCTTCTGTCGAAATAATGAATGTAATCAAAGTAGAGAGAGAGTTAAGTGGAAATCATCTGCCTCACAGGCATGGGGAGGGGTGGGATGGGGTTTCTACTGGGGTTCTAGGTGGTAGAAAATTGGCACTGTTGAAGGGATGGGTGTTTGATCATTGTATGACCGAGACTTAAACCTGAAGGCTCTGTAACTCTTCTCACGGTGATTCAATAAATTAAAAACAAAACAAAACAAAAAAGAACTGCACAATACTGGACCTAGTCCTGAGGTCCCAGCATAATCAGGGGCTTTGTAATAGCTTCTCTCTGGGGAAAGAGAGTAGAGAGGCTGTTCAGAATAGCAGCAAGAAAGCTTTGATCTGGTATGATCTCTGCTTCGGAAAAAAAAAAAATCCCTTATGATAATTTTTAATTCTATTCTTTTACCATGCTAAGGTGGTTAATCAGAATTTACACTTCCCAAGTCAATTAAAAACCTATCCCAGATTTGTATATTCCCTGGAGTTCCTGGAAATTATGGAAAATTACCTTCTCCCACCCACTCCCATACTTGGGGATCATCAGGGAGATATCCAGTGGTGCTAGAGGGATGATGCAGTGCCAGGACTCAAATCTAGGGTTTTATACTCTTAGAAAAGTGCTCTATAACTGGAGCTATCTCCAGTAATAGAGGTTTCATGCAAAACCCTCTTCATGGGTCAACTTTACAAAAGATACTTAGTACTAGGGCTAATACTAAAAGTTTCCTGATAAGATGGTTTAACACTGAATATGAGTTAATGATCAAAAAATTATAGGTCATAGAAGGAAATTATTTATCATTTTAGAAGTCAATAGACACAGCTGTTGCAGACAGGAAGCTAGGGGGACCTTGTAATTTATGGTGGGGAAAACAGCATTTAAAGTTTAAACTAGTCCCAAAACATAGAGGCCTTTGACACAAATGACCCATCTCAGAAGCCCAGAAAGTAAGAGATGCAAGTTTCCAGGCCCAAGCACAGATGCAGCCTGGATTCCCGAGACGAGAGGTAGCTGTGCCTGTGGGAAGAGAGGCTCCACCACAGGAATTAAGGCCATACAAACAACATAAAAACCAGACCATCCTCTGCTCCAAATTCCCCCCCTGGCAACTTCCCTAGCAACAAACAGGCGGGGGGTGGGGGGGTGGATGGCTTGGGCAGTATATATAAACTAAACTAACTTGACAGAGAAGAGGCACACACATGCTGCCCACACACATGCCACCTGCATCTCCCCTCTGAAGATGTGGCCTTTCATACTTGAACATTGGGATATATACTGGCTCTCTGTTCTCGAAGCCCATGTTCCTGCTTGCCTCTGTATCCTAATCTACCTTTCTCCTTTCTTCCCTTCATTTCCCTAATAAACTTAAAGAAAATTTAATTATCAAATGAACCAACAATTTTACTCCTAATTGTAGCTAGATATCTATTCCAAGAACACAAAAACACTAAGTTGAAAAACATATACTCCTACAATTACTGCAGTGCTATTTGTAATAGTCAGAATTCAGACAGAGTGCAAGTGCTCCCCAAAAGAAAGAAATAAGTTGTAGTTTATACTGATAGGAAGTGATCTAAAATCATCAGAAGCATAGAAAAAGAATATAGAATCATAGTTGTCAGAAAAAAGTGTTGGAGAAAATGGGTTTAAGGTTGAATCCATAAGATGAAAATGTTCTGGGCATCTAAGATAACTGCATAGTGGAAACACAATGTAAATCTAGTAGTATTCTAGTCTTTCATCTAGGTGCTGACCATCGCTATATATTTATTTCTGCACTAATGTGAATTGTGGGCTGGAGCGATAGCACAGCGGGTAGGGCGTTTGCCTTGCACGCGGCCAACATGGCCGACCCGAGTTTGATTCCTCCGCCCCTCTCGGAGAGCCCGGCAAGCTACCGAGAGTATTCGATATGCCAGACACAGTAATAACAAAGTCTCCAATGGAGACGTTACTGGGCCCGCTCGAGCAAATCGATGATCAACGGGAGGGCCTTTACCTTTACCTTTACCTTAATGTGAATGTACAATGAACCAAACCACAAAAACTACAAAAACTTTAAAGTTAAGCAAAAAAATCTTTGACACAAAAAGACAAAGATTGATAAGTTCACCGTTTCTGCTGTTTTTCTCAGTTCCAGCGAGGAACCCCAAGTTTTCACATACACAAGTCATGTATGTGAGAACCTGTATATGTATGTACACTATATATGTGTGTATGTAATGAGTTATTATGTATGTAATGGCTACATCCCCGGTTCCAGTTTTATAAAGTATATGATAAAATCCACCATAATCAATGCTAATAAGAAATACAATTAGTAAAATCTGTGTAATTTCTATGACTAAGGGCAAAACTTTTAAGAAACAAAGTCAACAACTCCAAAGAAAATTAGGTAAAGTATACGAACTGGACATATAACTAAAAGCTGGACAGTAAGTAAAATGTTTTAATTCAAATTTTTATGTAAAATTTTCTGTTCATAAAAATCTATGTGAAATTCTATTTTTATCTTTCGGATTAAAATATCATAAACTCAAGCAGAAAACAGGTTTATGCACTTATAAAAAAACAACTTGAGATTTTAAATGCATTAACGCCATGATCTAGAGACTCACAAATGAATCTTGGAACTGAAAACCTCACCCACAGATGTTCCAGACCTTGTGTCAGGCCAATTTCACCCAGGTGCCTCAGACGGGAGCAGGTGTCAGCCCTCTACCTGCCCCATATGAATCCTGATGACTGCAAACCTCCAGAACCCAATGAAAATCCCAGGTCCATGGGACCAGTGACTGCAAATTCCAGGCCTCAAGGGATCAGGGACTGGCTGCTCCTTCCCATCTCCACACCCCTTCAGGTCCTGGCTGTCATGCCCACGAATTGCCTCTGGGTGTCATTTAAGTGCATTAACGGCCAAGATCCAGAGACTCACAAATGAATCTTGAAATTTGAGACATCAGCTCACTGCAGAGATGTCTCTGGAACCCAATTATTTAAAATTTTAGAATTCTAGGAGCACGCGGCCATACGGGATTGAATCTAGGTTGGTTACACACAAGGTAAGTGCCTTCCTCACTGTACCATCTATCTAGCCCCGGAACTTAATTTTTTAAATTAACTTTATGAACTTTATATAAAGTTTTTAATGTATAATGCTATTCATAACAAGCAATACAAAATAAATTAGTATCTGCCTGTGGGGCAGGCTTGAGTGGTGGTGAAAAAATTTGAAATTATGGTGGTAGGAAGGAGTAATGGTGGTAGGATTGGTGTTGAAATACTGAATATAATCAATTATTGTGAAAGACTTTATGAAAAAATTTTTAAAAATTTAAAAACTTGATAAGGTCTCTTATATCCAGAACAAAGGCACTTTATTTAAGTTCTGAGAACTTGATGAAATATCTCTGTTCTGAATCATTTAAAATCATTTACTTGGGGGTGGAGCGATAGCACAGCGGGTAGGGCGTTCGCCTTACAAGCGGCCAACATGGCCGACCCGAGTTCGATTCCTCCGCCCCTCTCGGAGAGCCCGGCAAGCTACCGAGAGTATTCGATATGCCAGACACAGTAACAACAAAGTCTCCAATGGAGACGTTACTGGGCCCGCTCGAGCAAATCGACGATCAACGGGAGGGCCTTTACCTTTTACCTTTTTATGGTGTTGCCAGCAAGTCAACCTGTACCTGCGAGGCGAGTGCATCAGCAGCCTGATGATGCCTTCTGACTTCAGATACCCCAAAATTGATGCTGTGTCTTTGGCCAGACCCCAACAACTTGGGGCCAAGTTTACCAAGAAATTAAATGGCCAAAAGGTATGTGGGAGCCACACCCACAAACCACCTCCGGCTCAGCTACTTAGCTCATTTATTGGCCTTATTTCAGAGACCCATACATCTCAAAAGAGATCAAAAGACGCAGTTAGGGTTGGTGGCACAAAGGTAAGTGGGAACCTGTGACTGAGATCTCCAAGCCTGCCTGGATTGGGACTGGAATTCCGCCCTCCAGGTCCCCAGTCTTCCAGCAGCTTGGCAATCACTTGGCAAGTATGAAACTCACAAACTGACCCCAGCACCATGTAATCTCATCAACGGCCAAGACCCACAGACTATAAACTAAACTGGAAGAGAACAACACAGAATTTCCTGGACATTATATTCTATCCATAACAAGCAATACGAAATAAGTCGTCTAGCATTGCCTTTTTGGAAGGTTTGAGTGTTGGTGGGACTAGTGTCAAAATATCGAATGTAACCAAAGTAGAAAGAGAATATGGGGGAAACTGTCTGCCACACAAGCAGGGGAAAGGTTGGAAGGGGGGCTATACTGGGGATTTTGGTGGTTGGAAAATGTGCACTGGTAAAGGGATGACTATGATGACTATGACCGAAGCTCAAACATGAAAGCTTTCTAACTATCTCATGGTAAATCAATAAAAACGGGGAGAAGAAATAATACCAAAATAATAAAATAAAAGTAACATTCTGAATAATAAAGAAAAATGTAATGTGCGGGGGTATGGTGCCGCCAGCAGGTCAATCTATACCTGTGAGGCTAGTCTATCAGCAGCCTGATGGCAATGTCAGACTTTCAGATACCCCAAAATTGCTGCTGTGCCTTTGGCCAGATGCCAAAACCTTGGGGCAAAGTTTACCAAAAAAGTAAATGGCCAAAAGTTAGGTACGTGGGAGACACACCCACAAACCACCTCCGGCTCAACTATATAATTGGAGGCATGGTCTCTCTGGTTCCTGATCAACTGCTTAACAGCCATGATCCCAGAGACTCAGAAACGAATCTCAGAACCCAAAGGCTTTTAGCAGAAATGCATCCTGTTCCTGCAGTAGGTTACTGGCGCTGGGCCACTCCGGGTGGGAATAGGTTTCGTGCCTTGGCCTGTTCCCCCTGGTGGCCTGGTGACCACCATCCTCCAGAGGCCACTGGACAGTCAGGTTTGGGCCTGCAGTGAAGAGACACATGGGGCCTCACCACATGGGGGTGGAGCCAAATCTTTCTCCCCATCCCAATGAGACCCCGAGTCACCGCCTACAAATGGCCTCTCTGGATCCTGATAAAGCTGATTAATAGGCATGATACCGGAGACTCAGAAACAAATCTTGAAACCCAGTGGCTTTTGGCAGAAATGCATCTGGACTGCACACAGGGTGGCCCCTGGCTCAAAGCTAATTGGAAAGCCAGGTATGAGCCGGCGGTGACGGGGCAACTGCAGTCTCATGGGAAGGGGGGCGGTACTGGCTTGTCCTTCACGCCCTACCGAGGTCATGAGTTGCCCCCCACAAGCGGCTCTCTGGCACGGCCAGGGCTCCAGAGGCAAAAGGACTTATTCCAGAGCCTGGAAGCTTGCGGCAGAAAAGTGAATGGACCATGCGTTAAACTACGGCGCCATGTCTCCTCAGGAGGGAAAGGGTGTTGCTCCCTTCCGCCTTTCCCCTCCCTGGCAGCAAGGTGGCCGCCACCTCAAAGCTTATAGGAAAGCCAGGTACAAGCCGACAGTGACGGGGCAACTGCAGTCTCATGGGAAGGAGGGCAATACCGGCTTGTCCTTCACGCCCTACCGAGGTCACAAGCGGCTCTCCAGCACAACCATAACACCAGACACACAGAAACCAATCTCGTAATTATCTGGCTCTTTGCAGAAATCCAAAATCGTGGCCGCATGACATTATATGATTCTCATAACCAGCTATAGAAAACAAAGTATTTCACAATGCCTTTTCAGCGATTCTGATTGTTGGGGCGGGGGGGGAATTCTAAACAATAATGGTGCATCTTTTGTCGAAATAATGAATGTAATCAATGTAGAGAAGAGTTAAGTGAAAATCATCTGCCTCACAAGCATCTGGAGGGTTGGGAGGGGGGTATACTGGGGTACTTGGTGGTGAAAAATGAGTACTGGTGAAGGGAAAGGTGTTTGATCATTGTATGACTGAGACTTAAACCTGAAAGCTTAGTGACTTTTCCCACAGTGATTCAATAAATAAATATAAAAAGAAAAATAAATAAATAAAAATTAAGATGGAGTTCATGCCCAATTCAATCAGCTAATCAGTGGCTGAATAGCAGTACTCCTACAAAAAAAAAATGTAATGTGGAGTTCATGCCCAATTCAATCAGCATAATCAAAGGCTGAATAAACAGCAGTACTCCTACATTACAAAAAAAGAAAATCATTTGCTAGTAATGACTGTTCTTCTGCCACTGAGATTTCTTTTTTAAAATGTTGTGTTATTGTCTCTATAACTCTTTTCAAAGCGATTTGATAGAGCAATCAAGCATCTTCATAATAAAACTTAAAAACTTTCAACACTTGTTACTATTTAGGAATGGGGACTTACGTGTAGAGGCCCTGGATTTTACCACTGACAACACAAACGCTGCAGGTGTGGGTCTTCGTGAGCCACCACAATAGTAAGAACAGCATAAATACCCCCCAAATAAAAAAGCTTATCATTTCCTCAAGTTCTTAAAACTTAATTTTTGGTTTGTTTTGAGGTCATACTTGGCGGTTCTATCTCTTTGACCCTTAAAAATATTCTTTTAAAGGCCAAAGAGATAGCTCAAGTGGTAGAACACATGCTCTGAGTTGGACCACTAGCACTGCAAGTCCAGGTATGGCAGTGACACCGATAGAGCCTCTAAAGAACATGCAAAGCAGATGACCCAGTTTTTGTTGCTTTCTTTTCCTGAGTTACACACAGCTGTGCTCAGGGCTTATTCCTGGCTATTGGCTGAGGGATCACTCCTAACAGAAGTCAGGAAATCATATGGGGTTCAGAGGTTCAAACACAGGGGTTCAAACACAGGTTACAAGGCACATATCAAGTGTCCTACCCACTGCACTATTGTTCTGGCCTTCTATGTTCCAATCTTTTGAGGTTATCTCACTGGTCATCAAAACTCTGAGTTTTACAAAGCACACAGACTCATGTAACCACTATTAAAAATCAGATTATAAAGGAATTACTTAAATGGGGGGTTAGAGAGATAGTACAGTGGGCAGGGCATTTGCCTGGCACACAGCTGATCTCGGTTTGATCTCTGGAACCCTACACGGTTCCCTAAGTGGTTCCTGAGAGCAAAACCAGGAGTAAGCCCTGAGCACTGCCAAAAGTGGCCCAAAATTAAAAACAGAAAAAGAACGATCTAAATCTCCAAAATTCCTCAGTAGTGAAGTCTACTCAATTTTCCAACTCTAAATAATCTGATATTTGCCATTCCTACAGATTTTCCTGTATAAAAATTGTGATATAAATGGAAGTATAGTCTTTTTAAGTCTGGCTTCTTTCACCTAGAATAACGCATAAGAGATTCTTCCCTACTGTACTACTGCTTGTGTATCAAAAAAAACAAAAACAAAAACAAAAACAACAACAACAAAAAAAAAAACTAGAAAGTATGAAACCCAAGCATGAAAGTTTTTAAGTCTACAACTTTACTTCATGGTGTTTCACTAAAAACAAAACAAAAAAAACTAGGAAGTCGATCTAACTAAAATATTAAACTTTAATTTGTCAGGTTTACTAAAGAATATTATTAGGTAGATCTTTTCTTTTTTTTATTATAATACCTGATTTACAAAGTTCTTCATGATACAGTTGTTCAGGCATCCAATGTTCCAACTCCATTACCACCACCTGTGTGACCCTTCCTCCATCAATGTATCTAATATCCCACCCACCTCCCAAGCCTACCCCCTTAACAGTCACAAAGTGACTTCATATTGCCTGTCCCAACAAAATGGCAACTGGGATTTTGAAAAAGTAGATTAATAAAAGTAAGTTTGTTATATTATTATGTCTTACAACAGAGTTAGTAGAAGTCACTGCTTATTTTAGGTAGATCTTTTGTAAATCAACTTGATCATATATTAAGACAGTCTTTTAAATGTAAGTTTTATACACATCAGAATGTGTTACCAATGAAAGAACAAGAATATTCTTTTAAGGGCCAAAGAGATAGCTCAAGTGGTAGAACACCTGCTCTGAGGTGGACCACTAGCACTGCAAGTCCAGGTATGGCAGTGACACCAATAGAGCCTCTACAGAACATCTGAAAAATAAATAGCACCAGGGCTGGAGCGATAGCACAGCGGGTAGGGCGTTTGCCTTGCGCGGGGTCGATCTGGGTTTGATTCCCAGCATCCCATACAGTCCCCCGAGCACCGCCAGAAGTAATTCCTGAGTTCATGAGCCAGGAATAACCCCGGTGCATCACCAGGTGTGACCCAAAAAGAAAAATAAATAAATAAATAAATAAATAAATAAATAAATAAAACAGCACTACTGCCACTGAGTGTGGTCCCAAACAAAAACATAATATTGTCTTATATATTGTCTTTAATCTTTTTTGACAGGCAGGGGATTGGTTTTGGGTGCCACTTGTATCAGTGCTCAGGGGCTATTCCTAGCTGTGTTCTCAGAAGTGACCCCTGGTGCTACTCAATGATCATATGCAGTACTGGGGACTGAATCAGGGTTCAGGGCCAGCTGATATGGCAAGTGCCTTAACCCCTGTACTGTCCCCAAGCCCTGTTGTCTTTAATCTGAAGGGCAGACAACCACATTATGATGGTGTAATGTGAAACAAGGAATTAACTATGAATCATAGTAAATTTCTACTTTACTACTCTATAAAACAATGTATTAAAGACTTATAAAGTCTTAAGTTATTACACAATAAAGTTTTTGTTTTGTTCAGCATTGGAAAATCAAACCCAGGTCTCATATATGCAGCTGTGTGCTGTATCACTGAGCCATACTACATCCCTGTCCAACACAGTGTTAAGCAGTGCTAGGTATGCAGTTCCTACCTGATCATCATCTTCTACAACCACCAGAGTCAATTTATTCTTCTTAAAATCCAATCTGGTTATCTTGGGCCTGTAACAATGAGAAAAACAGTCAAGTTTCAAATCAGTAACCTCAAAATTTAATTTTTTTTCTTGTTACTTCAAGCACACCTAATATTTGCATTAAAAATTAATGAGGGCATGGCCAGAACAATAGTACAGTAGATAGGGTGTTTGCCTTGCAAGCAGCCAATCCTGGTTCGATCCCTGGTATTTCATATTGTCCCCTGAGCTCACCACAAGTGATCCTTGAGTACAGAGCCAGGAAAAGTCCTGTGCACTGCTAGGTGTGGCCCAAAAATAAACGAAAAATGATAATGAGGGCAACATATTCTACAATGCTTAGGGGAAAAGTCTTCAATATAAAAGTGTTTAAAAAATATAGTTAACAACAAAAAAAATCCATTTCTAAAGTTGAATCTCTGGGAAAACTGAAACAATATATAACAGATTTTAAAAGTTAAAGAAAAAAAGAGATGCTCATATACATTTTCTTAAATACATTTGTGCATGTATTTGTGCTGAGAATTGGCCCCTGAGTACTGCCAGGCATAACCCAAATACATTTGTGCATGTATTTAAGAAAATAAAGGTACTAGGGCCGGAGTGATAGTACAGCAGCTAAGGCACTTGCCTTACACACGACCAACCTGGGTTTGATTCTTGGCATCCAATATGGTTCCCCCAAAACTGCCAGGAGTAATTCCTAAGTGCAAGAGCTAGGAGCGAACCCCTGAGGACTGCTGGATATGTCCCCACACACACACACTGAAACCACCCCCCAAAAGAAAGTAAAGATACACACACACACACACACACACACACACACACACACACAAGCATACATCCATATTTTCATAGACTCTCAGCTATGGTGTCAGAGAATTCCCAATCTAGCATTCCCATTAACATAAGAAAGATTATTATAAAGCTTTTCAATAGGTATATGGGGCTGGAATATGGGGCTCAGTGGATAGGGATTTGCCTTGATTCCCTTCTACATACCCAACCCCCCCACACAGCCCCCAGCACCTTAGCATTGCCAGGAGTGCTTAGGGAACCATATGGAATACTGGAGGTAGAAGCCAGGTCAGCCTTGTGCATGGCAAACTCCCTACCATTGTACTATCACTACAGTCCTTCAATTCTATTTTCTTTATCAATTTTGATTTGATAAAATATATTTTAAAGGGGAAAAAATTTTATGGTCTACTTTAAAATTGTGTCTCCACCTATAACACTATCCTAAGCAATCTATTACCTGAACCTATGATACAATCCTAAGCAATTTACTACCTGAACAAATGCCAAAACAACACTCACTACCACTAATTTTTAAGTATAATATACATATAATTATAAAGCATAATCATCCCATAAGAGTTTAGCAAAACAATAGCTAAATATGTACAACATGTGAATGAAGAGGGGAAGAGCTGGCATCAGTGTAACAAATACATACTACCTCTAAGTGCCAGATACTGTTCTAAGTAGCCTATGTGTACTGATACAACTGGTTCCCACAGCCACATCATAAGGTGAAACAAACAAACAAAAATGCTTTCTCTTTATCTTGAGCATTCTCTGGCCATGGAAGATGGAAGCACGGTCCATCTGCACAAGCTGCTGTGTCAGAGAATTAAAACTGTAAGAGTGGGTGTATAAAAACATGTTCTCTCTTCTCTCATGGACACTCAAATCTCTTCAAGAGTCCCTAGCAGGGACACCTGAGAGACAGCTTAAAGGGCTGAATGAGTGCATAAATTAGCAAGCTAAATTCCCAAGTTCAATCCCCGGCACCCTGTTCCCCCAAGGATCACTGGGAGTCAGAGTATAACCTGAGTGCTGAGAATTGGCCCCTGAGTACTTCCAGGCATAACCCAAACTCCAAAAGAAAAAATGAACACTAACTTGAATTTTTTGAGAGGAAAAAACTTTCAACCTTACATCTAGACCACAGTAGTGAGAGACATGCCTCTCATCTAAGAAGCAAAATAAATAAATACGACAAGCAAGCAAACAACAAAATAACCAAAAAACCCAAATATGAAGAAAAGGCATTTTAAAGTATGCAAGATTTCATATAATTTACCTCATTATTATTATTATAAATTACCCTTTTGTTGGGTTGGAGCACAGTGGTTAGGGCATTTGCCTTGCACGCGGCCGATCTAGCCTACCCGAGTTCAATTCCTCTGCCCCTCTCAGAAAGCCCGCAAGCTACCAAGAGTATTTCACCTGCACAGCAAAGCCTGGCAAGCTACCGGTGATGTATTCGATATTCCAAACACAGTAACAAGTCTCACAATGGAGACATAAATGGGTCAGCTCAAGCAAATCGATGAACAATGGGAGGACAGTGCTACAGTGCAGTGCTACCCTTTTGTTAGGCCAGGACTATGTATCACAAAAACAAAAGCAAAGAAAAAGAAAAATTGGGAGAAAGACAGCATCCTAGATGTGAAAACAGAAAAAGGAAATTTCAGAATAAAAGCTGGAAGACGATACAACTACTGGAAGAGAAGATGAGATTTAGTGTAACTCTTGATAGGGTTTGAAATAACTGACAAAGAGAAAGGCAGGTGCTTTAATGGATTATGGGGAGGAATACAGGGATGAGGGGATGATTAGAAAGTCCAGCGAAGGGCTCAAGTCATGTAAGGAGCTCCTGTTGCATGTGGTCAACCCCAGCCAATCCCTGACACTGTATACAGTTCCCCAGCACTGTCAGGAGCGACCCTTCAGTGGAAAGCCAGGAGTAGCCCCTAGGCACTGCCAAATGAAACACAAACTCCCTTCCCCTCATCCTCCCCCCTCCCCAAAAAAGAATCCTAGAAAAACAGAAAAATAACCTTATAGAGTTTAAGAATTTCTGGGCTGACAAGAAAAAGGGCTGGGAGTAGTGGTACTGTATAAGGAGTGATACTGAGTGATCTTTTGATAGGGTTGCATAAATAGAAAGTCCTTCTCAGCAAGAAAACTTCCCCAGGCAATGGCACAAGGCCACCACCGAGAAAAAGAAGAGGGCAAGGGACTTCTCCAGGGAACAAGGGAAGCAGAGTGGGAGCATATGTGCCTAGGTAAGGGCACTCAGGAAGGGAGCAGTGCTGGTCAGAAAGTTCAAGAGAGCAGCCATGGCAGGTTCTTGACAGGATCAGTCTTATTACCCTAAGCGTCATGAGATCCAGCATTCAGAGGGTTAATGAAACAGCCAGGCTCTATGGAGCTGAAGTATACTTATTAGATGTGTAAGAGTGAGTTCGGTGCTGACTGAGCTAATGGTCCTGGGGTACAACGAAGAAGTAAATAATACGAAGGCCATGATACAAAGGTTTTCACCGGCCTGGGTATATAAAAATGCAAGTACCCTACTAAGCACTGTAGCAGTTCTGACACAGATATAAAAAAATACTTCTTGATTTTTTTCCATTTTTAGAATCAACCACACAAAACATGAAGATCTTAATTATAGCTATGATATGAAATAAGATAAATTCTCGATATGGAAAGTAAAATGCAAAGGTTAAATTTTAAAGTGTGGATTATAGCAGATGAGACACAGAAAGGGACTACCACGTACTATTACCTTCCTCTCTCACAAGAGGAAGTGGAAGGAAAGACTGGAACAAGAAAGATTAAAAATCCTGACAGAAATATATGATAAAGCAACCCTGTAAACCTATAAAAATATAAAACACTCATACTAAGGCATGTATTTTTAAAACATATCTTAAAATTATGGAAAATATAGGTAGAAGTATTTTAAAACTTGCCTCAAGGAACTGACTAAAGATATTGACAAGAGTAGGTCAGGAAACAGTTGCTACTCATTTACAAGAATTTTCAGATCTACTTGGCTTCAAACTCAATTTTACTTTCTTGTTTATTATTATTATTATTTTAGTTGAATCACCATGAAATATACTGTTATAAAGTTGTTCATGATCAGATTTCAGTCATACAATATTCTAACACCCATCCTTCCACCAGTGTGCATTTCCCACCACCAAAGTCCCCAGTTTCCCTCCCACCATTCTCTCCCTCCCCACCACCGCCTCAGCCTGCCTCTATTAAGTAAATAGGTTTTCTCGCTCTGTCCTCTCTCTCTCTCCCTCTCCTTCCACCCCCTTTTTGGGGTTTGCAATATAGATACTAAGAGATTATTATTCAAACTCAATTTTAAATATTAAGGTGACATGATCTTATTCATTCAAAAAATCAAAGCCAGAACAACCATCTTTGACTCTGACTCTGCTTACCAAAAAAATAAGCCAATCTTGGTCTCGCCTTCAAAAACAAGAACTCCTGTAGGGGTCAGTCCCAAGCTATAGTCATTCCCATCTCTAGCCTAATGGAAGAAGAGCAAAATGTGTTAGCTTTCTTTACATAAAGCAGGCTTCACTTTTTTCACACAACTGTCATTTTTACATTGAATAATACTAATTATCCAGGTTAATATTAATTAACATTAACTCAAGGCATTTTCAACTATAAAAAAATAATCAACACAATAACCTGAAGAAAATTTACTTCGCTGAAACATTGTTTTATGATATGATTTCATTAAAAACAGGCAATTATAGTCCCATTAAAAAGAAAACTCTTTCTAGATTCTTCCCATACTCTTTTCTCAACTGAACCACACATTTTGAGAATAAAAAACAAAACAAAACAAAACAAAAAACATTGCCTTTCTTGGAAAATTTAGCTCTGGATGCCCAAAATAAATCATAAAACAAGAAATATAGCTTATCAAAGTTTTCCAAAGCAATACATTTTCAAGTTTGCTTCCTAAATTATATTAATTTTTACAAAGCATATCTTTAGTAACAAATTTTTTTTTATAAATTTTTATTAGTGAAACACCATGAGGTACAGTTGTAGACTTACAAATTTTTGTGCTTGGGTTTCGATTATACAATGATCAAATACCCATCCCTCCACCAGTGCCCATTTTCCACCACCATGGATCCCAGTATCCCTCCCACCCCCATCCCCCCCATCCTACCCTGCCTCTGTGGCAGGGCATTCCCTTTTGTTTTCTCTCTCCTTTTGGGTGTTGTGGTCTACAAAGTTGTTTTTTAAAAAATGAAAAAATTTTAAAAACATAGCCATACTTTTTTGGGGATTTTGGTTATCTTCTCTCATAATGAATATGAGGTTCTCTTCAACTGAATATTAATCTCAACCATCATAACCACACAAAGTACCCACTGCCTTTTTGTTCCCAAAAACAAAATTAAACAATTTTAAAATGGGCTGGACAGAGAGTATAGGGAGGGAGATAGTGGCTTGCCTTCCACATGGTCAACCCCAGTTAGATCCTGGGTGCTGCGTATGATCTCTGAGAACTACCAGAAGAGATTCTGGGCACAGAGTCAGGAGTAACTCCTGAGTACAGTCAGGTGTGAGCCACAAAGAACCGAATACTAGTTAGCCTATGCAAGCTCCATGACCACCCTAAAACTGAAAACTTCCAGTCACTGTGAATATTGAAGATTTTTTGACGCATTTTAAACACATAACAACTACATGGGGCCAGAATGAATAGGTAGGACATTTGCCTTCAATGTTGCTGATGAAGATTTGATCCCTGGCATCCCATATGCTCCCCTGAGCTTGCCAGGAATGATCCCTGAGCAGAGCAAGGAGTAAGCCCTGAGCATCACCAGATGTGGTCCCCCTCAAAAAGAAAAAAAATTCCAAAAGCCAAAACATAAGTACACAGTGCTTACCTTAACCACATGCATATCAACCCCATACATTTCTAACCATTTGGCTTTATTTAGATAATTGGTTTCAGCTTGTGCTGGTGTCTGACCTCTGAAATTAAATATAAAAACAAATTAAAAAACCAAAGAAATAATAAATATAAAATCAATTTTTACCAAGTAAAAAAACAGAAAATAAATATGAAGTCACTAATGTTGTGATGTTACAGAGATTATAATCAGAGGCTGGAGAGATAGTACAGCAGGTAGGGCTCATAGTTGCACGTGGCCAACTTGGGTTCATTCCCTAGCATCCTCTATGGTCCCCCAAAACCCACCAGGAGTTATCCCTGAATGTACAATCATGAGTAAGCCCTGAGCACTGCCAGATATGGCCCCCAAACCAAAAATAAAATAAATTATGATTAAATATCAAGTACCTGTATTCCTTCCATTTCTCAAAAATGGCAAGCTCCATCTCTTCAGTCTGAATGGGCACAAACCTGAACTCAGATACAAGTTCAGGACTGTGCTCAGCAAGATCAAAGTCACCAAGTTCAGCTAGAAATACAATTTTCACAAAGTTATATTTTGTTAAGAAATTGGCTTCCTGTTAAGTTTTCTTTAAAGTTTTTTATTTTACTAATAAAAATTAGTAATAAGATTAAAAAAATTCTTAAATTATCATGAATTCATAATATCCACACCATTATACACATATCATGAATTTGTGTTTAGAGGTATATATAATCAATTAAATGTCTCTTTCTTAATTTTTTTCATGTTTTGTAATGATTAATTTTTGAAAACCTTTCTGGACTGCCAAAGAGAAATACTTTTAATCACATTAAGAATAAACAGGGGCTGACTTTTAATCACATAAAGAATAAACAGGAGCTGGAGCGATAGCACAGCAGGTAGGGCGTTTGTCTTGCACTCAGTCAACCCAGGTTCGATTTCCAGCATCCCATATGGTCCCCTGAGAACCTCCAGGAGTAATTCCTGAGTGCATAAGCCAGGAGTAACCCCTGTGCATCGCCAGGTATGACCCAAAAAGAAAAAAAAAAGAATAAACAAAAATATGTAGCAAACTTTATAAGATAACAAGCCAGCATTCATTAAGAGTCTAATGTGAGCAGAATATTACACTAACATCATATTCCACTGTAAGAAAAACTGTGCTGCTAGAAATGTATCAATCTTAAATAAGTAAAAAAAAATTACTAAAATACACTGTGGAAAGGAAATTAGGGAAAGAAGTGAACAATGTGCAAACATTTACATCATAATCTATAGTTATCTCTCAATGGTGAATTTGGAAAAGGGAAAACAGAGATCCTAATTTTCTATATTATACAACTTTTCCACACGATAGAAAACTTTTCTTTAAAAATTATTTTAGGGGTTGGAGCGCTAATACAAACACCCAGGAGTAAGTGCTGAGCACAGCTGGATATGGTCCAAACAAAACTCACTTAAAAATTGTAAGATTTCTACTAGGTAAAAAAAACCTAACTGTGGAGTGAAAACTATCTTGAGGTAGTAACAAAGATGATTATGACTCATGTTTTAATAAAACACTTAACAAATCTCTCATTCTTGAGCATGAGTATGCAGATCTTTTCTTATTACATTTACCATAAAACATAAAATAGTGTTCTTAAATTGCTACTTATTTCAGATGAATTGGGAACAAATAAAACAAAATTCACTAATGTCATGTTAATCATTAAAATTTTTTATTCTAGCATACACAGTCTAGTAAGAATGTTTCTTTTTTTGCAAAGGCTAAAATTATAGATTGCCTAAAATATCAGTTTTCACAGGGAAATGCCTAACTTTAATAGTATTTGGTAAACCTAGCACTGCAGCACTGTCCTCCCATTATTCATCGATTTGCTTGAGCGGGCACCAGTAACATTTCCATTGTGAGACTTGTTACTGTTTTTGGCATACTGAATACACTGCCACGGGGAGCTTGCCAGGCTGCCATGTGGGCAGGATACTCTAAGTAGCTTGCTGGGCTCTCCAAGAGGAACAGAAGAATGGAACCTGGGTCGGCCATATGCAAGGCAAACGCCCTACCGGCTGTGCTATGGCTCCTGACCGTTAGAGAATGAGAAAAAATAAGACAACATTTAAATAAAAGTACCTGTAAAGCTCTACGGCTTTTGGTTATTTTCCATATTCAAAAATATATATATTCAATGACCTTTGAATAAAGCTTTAAATTGCATCATGTCTATTTTTTGTTTGGGGGCCATGCCCAGCTGTGCTCTAGGCTTCTGACTCTGTGCTCACTCTTGGTGGCACTCAGGGAACCACATGTGGTACCAGAGGTCACATTCATGTTTGGTACAAGGTCGGCACTATCCCCACTCTACTATTTATATGGCCGACAAATTGTGTTGTTTTTTATATTTTAGGTTTTTTTTAAATTTAAATTTTTAAAAAATTTTTATTAGTGAAACACCATGGGGTACAGTTGTAGATTTACAAATTTTTGTGCTTGGGTTTCAATTATACAATGATCAAACACCCATCCCTCCACCAGTGCCCATTTTCCACCACCATGGGTCCCAGTATCCCTCCCAACCCCCAGGCCCCCATCCCACCCTGCCACTGTGGCAGGGGCATTCCCTTTTGTTCTCTCTCTCCTTTTGGATGTTGTGGTTTGCAAAAGAGGCACTGAGTGGCAATCATGTTTGGTCTATCGTCTACTTTCAGCATGATTCTCCCATCCTGGGAGGATCCTCCGAACACCTTTTATTTAGTGTTCCTTTCTCTGTCTGAGCTCCCTTTTCCCCTAGAATGTGTGGCTGGCCTCCAAGCCATGGAGCAAAACTCCTGGTACTAATCTCGGCCACTCTTGGGTGTTAGTGTCCTATTTTATTATTGTGTTTTAAGTTTAATCTTTCAATCTTTGTAGGATGCCCAAATAGTATTTGTGTGAACATATATCACAGTGATGTTTTCTATGAATTCCAAATCTTTTATAGACGTACAAAAGCAAATCTAATTGACCCAAACCTAAAACATAACTCAAAAATTCAATGATTGTTAAATTAAAGGAGATGTTGAGGTAGTTGAGTTACAAGCAGATATTTGGTAAACATAGCAAGAAAAATAAAAGGAACTTTATTATAAATCTTAATTGTTGGATGCCCCCCCCCCACACACACCAAATTAACATTTTTATTAAACCAGGTTTTAAAAGGTTCAGAGGGGCTGGAGTGACAGTACAGTGGTTGGGTAGCTTGCCTTGCACGTGGTGAACCCAGGTTTGATCCTGGCATCCCATATGGTCCCCTCTTCTCCAGGAATAATCCTTGAGTGGAGAGCCAGGACTAAGTCCTGAGCACCACTGGGTGCAACACAAAACCCCAAAAAACAAACCAAAAGAAAAGTTCACTGTGGAATAATTAATGGGTTTAATAAACCCAAAATATGTCATTTTATATAAACTATGTATATATTAGCAAATTACTTCTAAGATTTTCTTTTGTGTACTTTTAGTTAAAAACAGCAGAAACAGGAGCTAGAGCAATAGCACAGCGGACAGGGCATTTGCCTTGCACATGGCCGACCTGGGTTCGACTCCCAGCATCCCATATGGTCCCCCAAGCACCACCAGGAGTGTTTCCTGAGTGCAGAGCCAGGAGTAACCCCTGAGCATCAGCTGGGTGTGACTAAAAACGGGGATATGGTGCCGCCAGCAGGTCAATCTGTACCTGTGAGGCGAGTGCATCAGCAGCCTGATGGCACCGTCAGACTTTCAGATACACCAAAATTGCTGCTGTGCTTTGGCCAGACCCCAAAACCTTGGGGCAAAGTTTACCAAAAAAGTAAATGGCCAAAAGTTAGGTATGTGGGAGACACACTCACAAACCACCTCCGGCTCTGCTATATAATTGGAGGCATGGTCTCTCTGGTCCCTATCAATTGCTTAACAGCCATGATCCCAGAGACTCAGAAACGAATCTCAGAACCCAAAGGATTTAAACAGAAATCCATCCTGTTCCTGCAGTAGGCTACTGGCGCTGAGCCACTCCAGGTGGGAATAGGTTTCGTGCCTTGGCCTGTTCCCCCTGGCGGCCTGGTGACCGCCATTCTCCAGAGGCCACTGGACAGTCAGGTTTGGGCCTGCAGTGACGAGACACATGGGGCCTCGCCAGATGGGGGTGGAACCCGCCCTTTCCTCCCCGTCCAAAGGAGACCCAGAGTTACCACTCACAAATGGCCTCTCTGGCTCCTGATCAAGCTGCTTAACGGCCATGATCCCAGAGAATCAGAAACAAATCTCGAAACCCAGCAGCTTTTGGCAGAAATGCATTTGGACCACATACAAGTGGCTGATGCCTCAGAGCTTACTGGAAAGCCAGGTATGAGCCAGCGGTGACAGGGGAACTGCAGTCTCATGGGAAGGGGGGCGGTACCAGCTCATCCTTCACTCCCTACCGAGGTTACAAGTTCACCCCACAAGCGGCTCTCCAGCATGGCCATGGCTCCAGAGGCAAAAGGACTTAGTCCAGAGCCCGGCAGCTTGTGGGAGAAAAGTGAATGGACCATGCGTTAAACTACGGCACCATGCCTCCCCGGGAGGGAAAGGGTGTTGCTCCCTTCCGCCTTTTTCCCTCCCAGCAGCAAGGTGGCTGCCATTTCAGAGCTTATAGGAAAGCCAGGTATGAGCTGGCGGTAACAGGGCAACTGAAGTCTCATGGGATGGGGGGCGGTACCGGCTCCTCCTTCACTCCCTAGCGAGGTCACAAGTTGGCCCCCAAGAGCGGCTCTCCAGCACAATCATAACACCAGACACACAGAAACCAATCTCGTAATTATTGGGCTCTTTGCAGAAACCCAAAATAGCACAGCCACTATTGCGGTCAGCTCAATATTATATGATTCTCATAACCAGCTATAGAAAACAAAGTATTTCACAATGCCTTTTCAGCAATTCTGATTGTTGGGGCGGGGGGGGAATTCTAAACAATAATGGTGCATCTTTTGTCGAAATAATGAATGTAATCAATGTAGAGAAGAGTTAAGTAGAAATAAACTGCCTCACAGGTATTGGGAGGGGCAGGAGGGGGGTATATTGGGGTTCTTGGTGGTGAAAAGTGAGTACTGATGAAGGGAAACGTGTTGGATCATTGTATGACCGAGACTTAAACCTGAAAGCTTAGTAACTTTTCCCACAGTGATTCAGTATATATAAGAAAAAATAAATAAAATTATGAAAAGAAAAGAAAATAACAAATAAGCACCATATAAAATAGACAACTGTATATGTTTGTGTATCACTTGATCACTTGATATCCCGTTACTCATCGATTTGCCTGAGCGGGTGCCAGTAACGTTCCCATTCATCCCTGTTGCGTGCCAGCGTAGCCCAATGGAATCTGCTCATTCTAGGAACAAGAAGAGCCTCAAACTGATCGTTCAGGGTCTTTACGAAGAAGTCTGACAATCTCGTAGGTGGGCAGCCACGTGATCTTTTGACATCCTGTGGAATCCAGTCAGTAAAGGCTCTAGTCCAGTGGTCGTCTCTAAATCTCATTACGTGTCCAGCCCATCAGATTTTTGATGCCTTGGCAAACGAGACAGCGTCCCTGATTCTTGAACATCAACCTAGGTCGGAACTCCGGATTCTTTCTCTCATTTGAGTGAAGCGTGATACTCCAAGCATAGCTCTTTCGATTCCTCTTTGAGGGATCCGAATAGTGTTCTCATCCTGTTTTCGTAGGGCCCAGGTCTCTGAGGTGTATGTTAATGCAAGAAGAACAGTGGAATAGAAGAGATGTGCTCAGAGCTGGAGGTTCTTCGTCCTCTTAGTTATTTCTTTGACGCTCTTGAAGGCGTTCCAAGCTGCTCTCTTCCTCCTGCGCAACTCAGGTGCCAGGTCATTCGTCAAGTTGACTTCTCGACCTAGGTACACATAGCTTTTGCATTCGGAGATGGTCGTTCCGTTGAGAGCGAATGGGGCATCAGGAACGATGTTTCTCATAAACATTGTCTTCGTAAGATTCAGCTGTAGTTCGACCTTTCCACACTCACGGTCGAAGTCAGTCAGCATTTGTGCCGCTTGGCTGATGTTTGGTGTTATTAGAACCATGTCATCAGCAAAGTGGAGGTGGTGTAGTTGCCGACCATCTATCTTCACTCCCATTCCTACCCATTCCAGTAGTCGCATGACGTTCTCAAGGGTGGCACTGAAGAATTTCGGTGAAACAGTATCACCCTGCCAAACCCCTCTCTTGACATGGATGATTACTTCTTTGTAGAATGGTGAGATCCTGGTAGTGAATCCGTAATCAGCTCATGGAGGGTCCTGATGTATTGAGTTTGAACGCCCTGATTGGCTAGGGCTTCGATGACTGCTTTCGTCTCAACAGAATCAAAGGCCTTCTTTAAATCAATGAACGTTAGACAGAGCGGCATCTTGAACTCCCGAAAAACCTCAATGAGCTTGGATGTCGTGTGAATATGGTCGATGGTGCTGAATCCTTTTTGGTTCCTGGCTTGCTCACATGGTTGTCCATCATCTAGTGTTCTGCGAATCCTATTCAGGATGACACAAGTGAACAGTTTGTAGATGACAGACAATAGGCAGATTGGGTGATAGTTGCCAATGTCATGAATGTCTCCCTTCTTGTACAGTAATACAGTCCTGCTGGTTTTCCATTGGGATGGAAACTTGTATTCAGACAGGTAGCGTGTGAAGAGCCAAGCCAGTATACTGATGAGTACTGACGGTAGGTTCTTCAGGTGTTCGGGTCTGACCTTGTCTGGGCCAGGTGCTCTTTGTTTCTTTACCGACGAGATGGCGTGCTGGATTTCGGAAGGGAGAATGTTGGGAACGACATATCTATCTTGCAGAATTTGGTATGTGGGCAAGTGGACGTGGCTATTAAAGAGATATGAGTAGAAGTCATGAATAATCTTCTCCACTGCCCTTCTGGAAGATGTGATAGATCCACCAGGACGTTGGAGGGCAATCACCTTGGTCTTGTAGTTGGTGGAGGACAGGCAGGCGTTATGAACGCTTTCCCTGGCTTCTGCCACATCTACCAGCACTGCTGCTCTTCTCTCTTTGAGGTCTTCCTTGATTGCTTCTCTGCACTGTTTTGCGAGCTCGGATGTTCACTTGCGGGAGGCATGCACCAAACCACGTCGGCAAATAAGCTCAAGAGTGTTCGAAGACAGGCATTTTTTTGTGGTTATATCTCTCTTGGCGTTCCTCACACAATCATGGAGGTGCTGAACCAGTTGATCGTATTCCTCATCAATGTTGTCCATGACGGCATCTTCCCATGTTGCCGCAACAGACCCAAAGAGCTTCCAGCTGGTGGTTGTTCTGGGAGTTCTCTTAAATTTTGCATTTATGTTTGTGCATATAAAGTAAAATTTTAATATTTTTTTTCTCTTTGAGCCACACCAGTTGTGTTTAGAGCTTACCCATGGCTCTGACTCAAGTGTCTCTCGTGATGGTGCCAGGCATCAAATCTAGCTCAGTTATATGCAAGGCCAATACCTAAGAAATTTTTTTTTCTTGATTGTTTTGGATCAAATCCACTGATGCTCAGGGGGCTATTCCTGGCTCAGGGCTCAGGAGTAACCCCTGTCAATACTCACAGGGCTATATACAATGCCAGGAATTTGAACAAGAGCCACAAACCTATGTATCCATATGCAGTGCAAGTGCCTTACCTCCTGTACTCTCTCCAGTCTATTTTAATATTCTTTTTTTAAAAATCAAGTAATTTTAAATAAACTATAAGCAAATCATGTGGCAACAGCAGTAATCTACTTATCACAGTAGCACTATAGTCCCGTTTATGGATTTGCTCGAGCGGGCACCAGTAACGTCTCCATTGTGAGATTTGTTGTTACTGTTTTTGGCATATCAAATACGCCACGGTAGCTTGCCAGGTTCTGCCATGGGAGCAGGATACTCTTGGTAGCTTGCTGCGCTCTCCGAAACGGACGGAGGAATTAAACCAGGGTCGGCCTTGTACAAGGCAAATGCCCTACCCACTGTGCTATTGCTCCAGTACACTTATCAGAATAGCTTTACTTTTTTCATATGGCAACTTTTATTTTTATTTATTTATTATTATTATTATTGTTATTATTTTTTTTGCAAACCACAACACCCAAAAGGAGAGAGAACAAAAGGAAATGCCCTGCCACAGAGGCAGGGTGGGATGGGGGGATGGGGGGTGGGAGGGATACTGGGACCCATGGTGGTGGAAAATGGGCACTGGTGGAGGGATGGGTACTTGATCATTGTATAACTGAAACCCAAGCACAAAAATTTGTGAGTCTACAACTGTACCTCATGGTGTTTCACTAATAACAACAACAAAAAAAAACCAAACACTTTTATTTTTAAAGAAAAAAATTTCAGAGGATCCAATTGCAATATTTACTGAACTTTCAATAAGAGTGCAATTTTTTTTAAACAGCAAATGAAGGGAAATATGATGCAATGTTCCAAAACATGCTAAAAATCAAGGCTAGGGCTGGAGAGAGAAGACAGAAGTAAAGGTGATGCCTTGCAAGCAGCAAACCTAGATTTAACACCCTGCACCCTGTATACCAAAACAAAAAACAAAAAACAACAACCAAAAAAAAAGCACAAGCCAAAATGTCAGAGTTAGGGGCCAAAGAGAGAGTATAAGGGGTAGGGTGTTCTCCTAGCATTAAGTTGACCTTGGTTCAATACCTGGTATACCTAGATATCTCCTGAGCACAGTGGTCTCTGAGCACAGAATCAGAGGTAAGCCCTAAGCACCTCCAGAGAACACCAAAACAAATCAAAGAACTAAAAAAAAAGTCAGAGTCACATAGAGTTTATTAAGAAAGAGAGAGAGAGAGAGAGAGAGAGAGAGAGAGAGAGAGAAAAGAAACAGTAGTGTTTCTTCTCTTATATGTTACTTTGAATGTTGTGGAATGATTTTTTTTTAAATGATAGCATGGGTTAAGGAACCAATGAGCTTTAGTCTCAGTCGTTAATACACGAAGTGCTTACCTTGAAGGTTATAAGCTGCCAACTGAACAGCTGTTTCAAAGGGACACTCTAATCTGAGACCAAAACACAAATTTGTTAGACAGGTCAATTTCACAAGCTTTATTTTAAGTTAAATGGAAATAATATATTTTATGCTGACCATTTTTTTTCACAATTAACTCAGAATTTCTCAAAATTGCTTTTAGCTGTTTTTTTTTAAAAATGTGGTTAACCTTAAATAATACTTACTTTCCGCTAAGAATATCTTGTTTTAACTGAAGAACGAACAAATACCTAAGAAAAAGAAAAGGCACAAAATTCAACAACAATCTACTATGAAAAATAATTCTACTCTTTTATGTGGAAAAGAAAATTTCTAAAAACAGCAATAAGTCTCACAATGGAGACATCGTTACTGGTGCCTGCTCGAGCAAATTGATGAACAATGGGAGAACAGTGCTACAGTGCTACTCACACTAAAATCTAAAAGTGGTGGCGAAAAGAGCGTGAAAAGGGGGTGATAAGCATTAGGAGAATGGTAGTCTACAAGATAACAACAAATAGCAGACCACAAAACACAATACAGCAACATTTAAAGGTTTAAAACAAATTACTGAAAATGAGCTTAACTCTGACAACACAACCACCTCATCTGAGTGGATAGAGAAATGTACATAATTATAGGTATCAGCTATTATCACATTGGAAATTCGCAAAAACAAAAAATAAACCAATCAAAAGACAAACCTTTGGGGCTCGAGCAATAAATAGTACAGTGGGTAGGGAATTTGCCTTCCACGAGGCCAACCTAGGTTTGGCAACCATATTGTCCCACAAACCCACCAAGAGTGATCCCTGAATGCAGAGCCAGGACCAAGCCCTGAGCATCGCCAAGTGTGGCACAAAAACCAAAATAATATTAAATTTAAAAATTAAAAAAATATTTAAAAATACATTTAGTATTTTTAAATGCTCAGATTTTTTCCCTCTAAATTTTAACTCTCCTCACTCTAAATTTTACATTTGTAGGATTTATCTATTTCATGTAAACTCTATTATAGCACAGAATTATTGATAATATTCTTTAAATTTATATGCCTCTAAAATATTTAGCTAATATTTTTTTATTTACAATTTTGTGAAACTTCAGATTTGCTCTATCTATATGTGTAGCTGTTAGCACATCCACTCACCAAAAAAAATAGATGATCTCTTTTGTATGTAGATATAAAAAAACATAGTAAGAGAACAACAAATGGGGGCTGGAGTGATATAGTATAGCAAATAGGGCATTTGCCTTACACCTGCTGACCTGGGTTCAATCCCTGGCATCTCATGTGGTCCCCTTAGCACCACCAGGAGTAATTTTTGAGTGCAGAGAGCCAAGAGTAACCCCTGAGCATGGCCGGGTGTGACCCAGATTGAGAGAGAGAGAGAGAGAGAGAGAGAGAGAGAGAGAGAACACAACAAATTGTCAAAGTCATCAGAACTGAACATTTTGTCTATCAAACTTAGCTTACATGGCGGGGAGGAAGGACACTCGTGGAGGGACACACTCTTTCCAGCATTAGGTGTGGTGTGCTGGGATGATGTATGCAGGAAAAGCGTGTTTAACAGTATTGTAAATTCTGGTACACCAATAAAAATATTTTTTAAAATAACTTAAAAAAAAAAACCCAAAAGGACTGGATCCATTTCTTTAAAATTATGTATGCATAAATAGTGAAGTTGCAATAGGGTTAAAAAACTAAAAAAAAATAAGTGTCTAAAACCTAAAGTTTCCTCAAACAGAACAAAATCATATTTGAATTTTTTTCCATTAATCACTGGCATTTCAATAGGTAAGAAAACCAAGAGCCATTCACAAAGGTCAGAGATCATTTTGAACAGCAATAAGCATAATATTGCAATGTAAATCCTTTTTAAAGTCCATATCATTTAGTATCATTAACTAAAAAATTCTCTGGTTATATCTCTGAATATGCTAACAAGCCAATTCATTATTCTGAAAGCTAGTAAGGAACCCCCCACTTTAAAAAACCACAGTTGCCAAATGAAACTCTATTGTCTGTGATTTTATTACATGAGCAAGGAATTCATTAACTGCCTATAAAAAAATTACGAATTTTCAGTATCTTTAACAAGCTTGACCAAAAATTTACTCCTGTACAACTCTAGGTGCAGTCTTACCGGGTTAGCTCTTCACGGAGGTTATTTGGTTCTGAGGAATAAAATTTAACTCGAAGATGTAGACAATACGGTGAACCAACTGCCATTAAAAAAAATAAAAAGTAAAAAGCTTTATTTTTATATAACTACTTAAATGGTTAAGAATTTTCATCCAATAAGTATGTAAAAAAAAAAATCTACCAAAACGGGGACAGAAAGTGATAGGTTATTGTGGCAATATTTCAGGTTTCTTTATATTTAGGCTTAATTAAATTTAACACAAAAAAGATCAGTCAAATTTTTAAATTAACAGCCATCAATGAGTACAACCACAATCATCTGTCCTCCCAAGAATAGATAGTTCTATTAATTCTAAGAATGCAGGGCCAACTGCATCAAATTAAAAAGACTTGACTGCAATCTAACAGCCCTAAAAATCTGTCAGCTGTATTTCTTGAGAGCACAGAAGGATGCCTCCGTTATTAACTGCTCATCCTCCTGTGGCAAATCCTCCCACTCACTTTCACTTCAGCTACTTTCACTAACTTCAACATTCTCAATGGTTCTCAACATTCTCAATACTTTCACTAACTTCAACATTCTCAAACAATGGTTCCATTGTTTGGCAAAAGCAAGAGTGAAAAGGTCTGAAATCTGTCACTAGAAAGGAGAAACTGAATTATGAATTAAATACTGGTATTTCTCCTTGACAACTGTTAAGAATAAAACTAACATTTTTTCATTTCATGATTCCTAAATTGGGGGAAAAGACAGCAACCTTAAAGTTCCAAAATACTTTCTAGATCAGGGAAGGAGCAAACAAAAATGAAACAAGAAAATTATAATTTAAGTAAATTCTAAATAAGAATTGAACATGTCATGGGAGCTCTACAACTTACAAGCCTCTCTCCTGGAACCAAATTGTGAAACAACCTATTACATGCCAAGGTGGGAATAATATCCAACTGAAGTAGAGGTGCTATAAAATTCATCTGAAATATGATTTCTCTGTCCTTACCACTAGTAATAGGAGTTTCTAATATATATCTACATATAGTTCAATTTCTTTATTTCCACCAATTTCAACACATACTTTTTACTTGCTTTTTGATGCTCTTTGTTCCATCCAACCAATGCTGGAAAGAAAAGAAAAATTCAGTTGCTAAGCAGATGAAAGAACTTAACATTTTAATTACTAATATTAAACTGCACTGTGCTTTTTCATGGCTAGACAAAAGAAATATTTCACAAGGGAAAAAGAAAGAGAAAATGGGAGAGGATTAGCTAAGATTTATAGCAAATTTGTGACACATAAGGAAAAAAAGGACTAGAATCATACAAGTTGACTTCTAAAAATATAGTTACCTCAATTGTAAGGATATTCTAAATTTTGTCCTTAGCATTCTGCACTGTTTCCAAGAAAATTACTCTTTCAAAATATGCATGAACTGTGGTAACACAAATGGACCTTGGCACCATGACACTATAACACACATACACACCCCCTCTTAGAAGTAGAGAAAAGTGGGGCTGGAGTGATAGCACAGCGGGTAGGGCGTTTGCCTTGAACGCTGCTGACCCAGGTTCAATTCCCAGCATTCCATATGGTCCCCCGAGCACCTCCAGGAGTCATTCCTGAATACAGAGCAAGGAGTAACCCCTGAGCATCGCCGGGTGTGACCAAAAAGCAGGAAAAAAAATTAGAGAAAAGAAAATTATTATCATAGTCCAGTGCCTGGTTTATTATGTTGAAATTTTATCATAACAAAAATTTATTTTAATAGCAAAATTATATGAAATATCACTTATATTTTGCAAAACAAATATTACTCAGAATAGTGCTTCGAAAGAATCTATACAATAAAATCAGATATTCCTCATAACCAAGGCCTGAGCTATTAAAATTAGTCTTTGCTACTTTTTTATTTTTCAAAATAAGCATTTGACTAGCAGGTTTCTGCTTTCAAGATTAACAGGCTTTTTATTTCTATACCATCTTCACTCTTGAATGCCCAGTGATATACTGAACATACTGAAGGACCCAAACAGAGGCTTTTATCAATAAGCCATCCTCAGCTCACTTTATTAAATCCCTTTCCCCTACCAAGTCCTAACAGTGACAGGACATACTGATCCAACACAGATGCAGGATTGTGACTGTTCTCTCCAGCATGCTTACAATTTCAAGCACCCTAAACCAAAGTGCTCTTGTGCTAACTAGTTCACAGAGCTAAGGAATCCAGCTCCTGAATTCCAGATAGGCAAAGAGAGGGTAAACAAGGCTGCATTGTTAATAGATTTGCAACAGTTTATTTTTCTTGCCAATTATTTGCCTAGCCTCTCCTCTCCATTTTCTTCCAAAATTCAAAAGTAAAATTGACAGAATTAACAGTGTACCTACCTGTGCACATTGAAATATGATCCTAAGTAAATATTTAAAAAGGTAATTAAACACTATGCAATTCTTTTTTCTGGATTCCAATTGTATAAAGCTACTTAGCCATTGTTCACCTTCTAATATAGTTATTTATTTAATTTTATTTAATTAAACTTAACTGATTTAAGTTTTAGGCATATTTCAATCTAATAAGTAATTTTCAGGGTGTGTTTACTGGTGTTTCTTCTTTCAACAGAATAGTCAGTATAGAGAAATTCAATCCATTAATCTATTGAGTCTATAATTTAATCTATTAGGTTATTAATTTATAGACTAATGGATTTAGTCCATTAGTCAAAAAGATTTCAACTTCTGGGCACAGGGAGATGGCTTAAAAGGGCTGAGGTGCATGTTTTGCATGCAAGAACTCTGAGTTCAATCACCAACACAGAATGGTCCTCAAAGGGATGCTGGGATCCGTGGTGGTAGAAAATGGGCACTGGTGGAGGGATGGGTACTTAATCATTGTATAATTGAAACCCAAGCACAAAAATCTGTAAGTCTACAACTGTACCTCTTGGTTTGTCACTAATAAAAATTAAAAAAAAAAAGAATAGTCCTCTAAACACTAAGAGGAATAACCCGAACCCCACTGAATGTGACAGAAAAAACAACCAAAAACAACCCCCCCAAAAAGATTTCAATCTACGACAGTGAAAAGTCCACCATGGACAAGTCATGCAACTCAGTATTCCTAAGTGTGCTAAATTACTCATACAATCTAACAGCAATCACATTCTAGTATGAGGAAGCCTCATTTTAAGATTACTTTCTTCATGAATATGGGATTTCTCCTAGCTTCAGGTTTTGCCGATTAAATAACAATGAATTAACAAGTAACTGTCTGATTACCTGAGCAGTCCCAGAGAGCTACAATTAGGGAGATTCTCAGACACCGTAATGAGTGCCAACTAAGTGCAATCCTAGGAATAACTATGTCTAAAAATAATAACTGTGCTTTGAACCAACAAATCCACATCTAGAAATCATCATAAATTTATACAGATTTATCTACAAAGAATTATAAAGACTATATATCCAACAACAGTGAACGGTTACAAAGTATTTCAACATAAAATATACTCTGCATGGGGCTGGAGCACAGCGGGTGGGGCATTTGCCTCGTATGCGGCCAACCCGGGTTCGATTCCCAGCATCCCATATGGTCCCCTGAGCACCGCCAGGGTAATTCCTCAGTGCAGAGCCAGGAGTAACCCCTGTGCATCGCCAGGTGTGACCCAAAAAAAGCAAATAAATAAATAAAATATACTCTGCAACAATTAGAAGAAATGACAGCAAATACTTAGAAAATCAGTAAATTTACAACATATTGCTAAAATTTCAAAGGCAGATTGTAAAATTGTTTTGTCAAAATATAGAATGTGTATATTTTCATCCCTGTTCTAGGACTGAGAAGATCCTTAAACAGCAACATACTATCTCTAGTTGGTTGAGGCTACTTGTCAATTTTCCTTTGTTCTTTCCTATATATTTTTTGCTTTATTTTAATTTTGGACCACACCCTGCGGGCTGAGGGCTTACTCCAATCTCTGAGATCAGGATTCACTCCTGGTGGGTCCCAAGGAATCATGGGGTGCTGAGAATCGAACTTTGGTCAGTCACGTGCAAGGAAAGTGCTCTGCTGTCCAGTCTCTCTTTTCTGTATTTTCAATGGGCACATAATACTTAATATCTTATATACTATTGATATAGTTTAATTTTTCTATGCTCACCAATTTCTCTAACTTCTGCAATAAATTCCTTATAAGCCCAATTTCTATCACTATACACCACCTCAAGATTTAACTGGTTTCTCCTGATTTCTCACAATTTCTTCAGAGAGAGGAAAAAGAATTGTGTGTCAAGAGTAAAGAACATTAACAACAGATTAAAAATCAACAGGCTAAACATAAACTGATAGAAGACACTGAGGCACATAAGAATTTTAAGATAAGGGAAACCACTTAGGATTTCAAGAACAATCTGAAGTCTTTGTTAGATAGTCATAACTTAAGTTGATTCATGGTAGGGTCTACTTAGGACTACCTTATAAATATACCATTCAACCCTAATCTGTACTCTACTGTTCAAAGTTACATATTAAACCTAAATCAGAGTTTAGATATTTAGTCTTTTTAAAACAAATATGTATGTATGTGTATATATATATATGTATATATATAGTGTCTAATATCTATGCTTTTAAATAACCCCAAACTCAAAGAAAGCATCAAGCACCTTTTAAAATAAGATTCAGAAACCAGGGGAGTTCAGGGTGACATTCTGGGGAAGGTCTGAGTTCATGTTTGCATACTCTCAAGTCTGTTTTCTTTTATCTCCTCCACATTCCAAGCCCAGGACTGGAAAATTCAGAGCTTAGAGACAGGCACTGATCATATTTCCTTGCACCATGGTCTTTCGGAGTTGAACTTAAATTAGAGATAAAAGTGAGAGCATGCAGACAGATTTCGAATGTCTAATGTGAAACTAATAGGGTTATCTTCCTTTTCTGTATATTAAAAATAAAATAAATCTTCTTTTGATTTCCTACTTTTAAAGTTTGTATAATGAACTGTTCCTTCTTGTTTAAATATATGTATGCATGTATGTGCATATATGTGTATGTGTGGGTGTGTGGTGTATAGGTGTATATGTAATAACTATATATATATACACACACACACACTTAGCACGTTATTTTATGTACTTTTTACTCTCCACTATCTTATTATATTAAATTCTCAGTTAAATTCCACAGTACAATTCAATCTCTGCCGAAAACGAACATTTTACCTTCTCTTTCTAACTCTTATAATTTCTAAATAATTGCATATGCTGGTATTTCTCAAATTACTCAGCAGAGATAAAAATGGGTATCTTTTTAATAAAATTGGTCACTTACTTATCTGGTAGGAATTTTCTACTGTCTAACTAGGAATGTGATGAGGTTTTGCTTTTAATAATCAAATATAAGTCTAGAAAGAGCAGAGTAACTGAGCAACCATTGTTATGTTTTCCATAGCTGTGACCCACTGAAGCCACCAATCTACTGGCACTCACTACCAGCTCTAGAAATGAGCACACTATACAAGCTTGGGTAGGTCTACACAGATAAAAAGTTCATTATATACAGGCTAAAGTCTGTTAGGTTTATCCACAGCGCGCGCGCACACACGCACACGCACACACACACACACACACACACACATGCGCGCGCACACACACACAACATAAGAATCCTAGAGTATTATCTGCCTGACCTCAGTTGTGTGAGGATCTGAAATTTCACCATATTTTTCTCACAGAGCCTGAAATACCTGAATTCTAACGCTGGAATGAGAATTGCTCTCTTTCATTTCCATGATTTTGGATTTGCTATTGAAGGGACCTGCAATTGCAGCCTTAAGGTACCTATTTAGTCATGTTCCACTAGATCTAGATTCTTAAATGAGGATCCAGGACTCCATATAGGGATCATGTAACTGAATGCTGGAGTTGTGAAAAATTTGACAACAACCAATAAAGTCCAAAAATTAATTCAAAATCAAATAAATAATAAGTTCATAGCATTTCTGGCAAGTGCTCTCCTGTGTTTCACTGCATGGGAAAAGGTATCATGTGGAAAAAGTTCAAATAGCACCCTCTAGACAATAAAACATTTTCTAGCCTTTAGCATGAGCCCTTATATCTCTATCTCTGTAGAATGCTTTTCTTTGAGGTATTGATTTTTAACTGTATTTGACTGAAGTATACAATAAAGCAATTAACAGCACAAGTCATTAACCTGTTTACATATATTCATACACTCACATAACCATTGCCAAAAATAAGTCACAGGACTACACTGATATCACCTAAGTGTAATACTCATTTTCTTCTACAAAATAAGATATAAGTAATATGAGGAAGGAGAAGTAGCAGCGTAGCACTTTTCTCCCTTCATTCATCAATTTGCTGGAGTAGGCACCAGTAACATCTCCATTGTGAGACTTGTTGTTACTATTTTTTTTGCATATCGAATACGTCATGGGTAGCCTGCCAGGCTTTGCCATGTGGGCGGGATACTCTAGGTAGCTTGCCAGGCTCTCTGAGAGGAGTGGAGGAATCTAACCCGGGTTGGCCGCGTGTTTGAGGCAAACACCCTACCCGCTGTGCTATTGCTCTGTGCCCATAAGTAGCACTATCTTCCTGTTGTTCATCGATTTGCTAGAGTGGGCCCAGTAACGTCTCCCTGGTGAGACTTGTTACTGTCCTTGGCATACTGAATACATCACGGGTAGCTTGTCAGGCTTTAAAGTACGAGCGAGATACTCTCGGTAGCTTGCTGGGCTCTCGGAGAGGGGCGGAGGTATCGAACCTGGCTTGGTTGGGGCGGCCTCGTGCAAGGCAAATGCCCTACAGTTGTGCTAGGGCTCCAGCCCGCTCATAAGTATATATCATTATTTCCTAAAAGAATGGAAAACAATTTCATGGTATACCGTATTACATGGAGACGTTACTGGAGCCTGCTCGAGCAAATTGATGAACAACGGGAGAACAGTGCTACAGTGCTACCATATTATATGAACTGATATTGAATCATTATAATCAGGTGTGGCCCCAAAACCAAAAAAATTAAAAGCAACTGAGTTCTATGTACTGATTTTATAGCGTGCCACTTTACTATACAGGTTTAGAAGGCTTCTGTAGTCTTTAGGGTTTTCTAAGTATAATATGTCATCTGCAAAAGTGAGCTTTATTTACTTTCATTCTTGATCCTCATAGTACTCTTTCTTGCTTAATTGCCCTGGTAAAGAATTCCAATACAATGCTGAGTAATAGTGGTGAAAGTGGACATCCTATTTTTGTGGCTGATCTGAGAGAAAAGGCTTTCAAGTTTTTCATCACTGAATATGTTAGCTGAGGGTTTACTAAAGACCTTAATTATACTGGAGAAAGTTTCCTCAATACTTATTTTTTGAGACATTTTCTCTTTGTTTTGTTTTTAATCAAGAATAGGTGTTGGATCTTGTCAAATGCTTCCTCCTTATGTACTGATACGATTATGATTTTTACCTTTTCCTATTTTGATAGTGCTATACTGATGGACTTAGAAATTTTTTTTTCTTTAGTTCTTCTTTTCTTCGGTAGGGTTGGGGGGAATACACTCAAAAGTGCTCAGGTTTACTCCTGGCATTGTGCTCAGGGTTCATTCCTGGTGCTGCTAAGCAGACCACATGTGGTGAGGGGGAATGAACCCAGGCAAGCTTTACCAAGGCAAGCACCTTACCCGCTATACTATCTCTCTAGCCCCTATAAAATTCTTTCCTTCTTTATTTTTTGTTTGTTTTTTGTTTTTGGCGCACACCAAACAATGCTCAGGGGTTACAACTCCTAGCTCTGCACTCCGGAACCACTGGCGGTAACCAGGAGACCATATGGAATGCCTGGGATTGAATCAGGGTCTGCTGTATATAAGGCCTACCCACTGGTTTATCACTCTGGTCCCTGTTAGTTAAACTATCTACTTTTCTCTTTTCTGAAACATTATTTAAATCCACAAAACCTAAGTAATTCAGTCTTTTATAAAACCCTAATATAGCAGTGAAAAGTCCAAGTTCTAGATATGATTGAAAACTTTGCCAAGCAGAGGTCACAAACACATGTAAGAGACTTAAATCTTAGCCTACATTCTAAGAACCAGCGGTTCTAAACTTTAATATGCCCAACAACCAATCCAGTAGTTTTTAAAAAGACAACTCAGGGCTGAAACAACAGCATAATATTCTTCCAGGAATTATCTCTGTGGCTCCCAAACAAAAAACAAACAGGAAACAAACAAACAAAAAAACCCTCCAGTGTTATCTAGGCAATCCAACCTCTTTTTTAAAAACTTGATCATCAGGACCTGAGTAACAGTACAGCACGGAAGGCGCTTGCCTTGCACATGGCTGCCCTGGGTTTTATCCCCAGCATCCTATATGGTCTCCCGAGCCTACGAGGATATTGTCTCCTGAGCTTGGCAGGAGTGATCCCTGAGCACAGAGCCAGAAGTCCTGGCACACCACACACACACACACACACACACACACACACACACACGATTCATTACAAAGGCATTTTAAAATTCATCCATAAAGGGGGCTGGAGAGATAGCACAGCGGGCAGGGCGTTTGCCTTGCACATGGTCGACCCGGGTTCGATTCCCAGCATCCGATATGGTCCCCTGAGCACTGTCAGGAGTAACTCCTGAGTGCAGAGCCAGGAGTAATTCCTGTGCATCGCTGGCTGTGACCCCAAAAAGCAAAATAATAATAAAATAAATAAACAAATAAAATTCATCCATAAAGAGTATACAATTTGTATTAGGACCAAAACTTTTTTTCTCCTAAAAAATATTTCAGGTGGCTGAATCAAAAAGTCAAAATTTCAGACCATAGTAAGAAAATCACAAAACAATATGGACACTTCTCAAAAAACTAGAAATTGAGCTCCCATTTGACTCAGCAATACCACTTCTGGGAATATATCCTGGGGGCCCAAAACCACACAGCTGAAACACCATCTGCACTCCTATATTCACTGCAGCATTATTCACCATAACCAGAATCTGGAAACAACCTGAGCACCAAAGAACAGATAAACGGATAAAGAAACTATGGTGCATCTACACAATGGAATACTATGCAGCTGTCAGGAAAAATGAAGTCATGAAATTTGCCTGTAAGTGGATGGACATGGAGAGTATCATGCTGAGTGAAATGAGTGAGAAGGAAAGGGACAGATAGAGAATGACTGTATTCATTCATGGTATATAAAAAACAATATATAGTAGAAGAAGAATATCCATGGCCAGGGAAAATAGGGGTTAGGAGGACTAGTCAATGTTTGGAACTAACCTCAAGTGTGTGGGGGGCTGAAAGTAGGTAAAGAAGAGACCAGTATGACAATAAAAGCTGGGAATGATCACACTGGACAAGATATGAGGGCTAAAAGTAGGTATGGGGCATTCTTGATAACCTTTCAGTATCAATATAGCAAGCCACAAAGCCCAAAAGGAGAGAGGGGGAGATGGAGAGGGAGGGGGACGAAGAGGGAGAGAAAGAAGAGGGACAGGGAGAGAAGAAAAGCACCTGCCATAGAGGCAGGCAGGGGGTGGGGGGTGGACACTGGTACTGGAAAATGTACACTGGTGGAGGGATGGGTGCTGGAATACAGTATGACTGAAATCCAATCATGAACAGATTTGTAATAGTCTACCTCACAGTGATACAATAAAATTTTTTTTAAAAAATCCCAGAAAAAAAATAACATATTAAGACTATGCAACCTAGTGGCACTAACAGCGCATCTAAAATTTTCCATTTCTATCTCCAACTTACCGCCACTTGTGCTGAATCCATAAATCTTAGCCCAAAATAGTCACTTTCAATCAGGTCCAGGTGGTACATAATCTGATCAAACAACTCCTGTCCTTTGGCTTTTTTCTGAAATAAGAAAAATATTATTAAGTGATTTACAAGATCAACAAACCTGAACAAAGATGGCTTTAGTTATACAATATATTTTTACTTTTTCACATTACTTATAATCAGCACAAAGCAGGTTCTGAGTAAGATATTACAGTTTCCAAATAACTTCTTTAAAAAAAAATTTTTAAGGGGCTGAAGAGATAGTGTAACAGGTAGTGCTCTTGCCTTAAACATGGCCAACCTGGGTTCAATCCCCATCACCCCACATGGTCCCCCAGGCCCTGTGAGCAGTGATCCCTGAGCTGAGAAACCAGGGGTAAGCCCTGAAGATCACTGGGTGAGGCCCTAAATCCAAAATAAATAACTAAATAAACAAACAAACAAATAAATAAAATCTATTCTAGGTGCTTTGGTTTATAAAATTATTAATGGTAAGGGTTCATGCATGAACTAAATCCTCCCCCAGAGTCTCAACTTCGCTCCCTGTTTGTATCAGTAATACCCCACATTTTAATCCATCCCCTTTGGTAAGCTTCTTACTGAAGACCAGTTCTCAGTTTCTGTTGCCTAAGGAAACTTGTTATTCCTTTCTCCAAATAAATAAAGTCAAAAGAGAATTTATAATTTGTATTACTTTCTGTCAACCAGCAAATATATTCTGTACATAACAATGTTCCTGTGAAGAACTCTTCTTTGTATAGAAATTTTTTAGAATCACCTCCCCCCGCTTTTACTAGTTTGGTTTTATTGGGGGGGTGGGGTCCACACCTCCACACCTGGCAATATCTCAGGACAGTTCCAGGCTCTGAGTTTGGGGTCATGCCTGGATGTGTTCAGAGGAATGTGTAGTGCCAGCGATGGAACTCAAGCAAAGCATGTGCTCAACTGGTTGAGACATTGCTCCAGACCTAGAGTGCCTACTTCTAAGGTGCCTTATAATGTAACTGGAAACACACGCGCACACACACACACACGCACGCGCGCACACACACACACACACATGCAAGCACACACAAACTTAGAACACCTAAAGTCTAAATCATAAGAAAATAACTACATCTGGCCAACAGATTTTACAGAAAGAGATTAGAATCATTAGATTAGACGAAACAGAATACACTTAAAACTGGAAAAGAAAAGATAAAAACAAAAGCAAAAATGGAATCTAAGAGAGAATAGAGGATAAGAAGAAAACTATTGGGTGTAGGGGAGGACTAGAAAAGAAACTTGTACAGAAGAAGCATTTACAAAGGTATCCCAAATCCTTTTAAAAGATCCGCAAGATCCTAGAATTCTCAAGTACCTCAAGTCAAACAACAATGCAAACATGAATAACATAAGCAGAAAAATCAATCAGGATTATTATGAACCAAAATCTTATTAGATTATATTACACTAGACATTAAAGAATTTTTGCTACAAGCCTACAAAAGAAAGCTACTCATTAATTTTTTTGTTGTTTAGAAGTTTTTTCATAAACACATATTACTTGGGGCCAAAGAGAAAGTACAGAAGGTAAGGCCACTGCCAGGAGTAAGCCCTGAGTATTGCTGGGTGTGGTCCCAAAGCTATATGTATAATTATACATAACTTATATTTAAACTTAAACTAGTGAAGGGGAAAGTATGTAAATTCTGTATACCTGAAACTAATATAATTTTTGTCAATCATACCTGTTAAAAAAATTAATTTTATTTAAAATTTTTGGCTATGGCTGGAGGTACTCACAGCTTACCCCTGACTCCGCACTCAGGGATCACTCCTGGTGGGGTTGGGGGACCATTTGGGGTGCCTGGATCAAACCCAGGTCAACTGTGTAGAAGGCAAGCACTCTAGCTACTGTGCTATCACTCCAATCCCAAATTTTATTTTTTAACATAAACTGGCTTGTCAGATACAACTGACATAAGCAAAAACATTGAGATCCACAATTTTCATATACATAAGCATTTCCACCTTACATAATTTTAAATTATAATGTATTATTTAAGAATAGTTTAACTGGGTTTTTATTTACTATATTGGTTTGTTGGGTCATACCCAGTGGCACTTGTGGGATACTCTTGGTTGGGTATTTAGGAGACCAAGTGGTGCTGAAGATCCACCATGCATATGTTCAAATCCTTTGAACCATCTTCCCAGGCTTAGGTCTTTGTTGTTGCTATTGTTTTGTGGTTTTGGACTTTTGGACCACACCTAGCTGTGCTCAGGATTTACTCCTGGCTATGTGCTCAGGGACCAGCCCTGGCGATAATCAGGGAACCATATGCAGTGTTAAGGATATAAACAGAGTTAGTACTTATGCAAGGTAAGCACTCTACATGCTAGACCACCACCTTGATGGCCCCTGGAGTGGGCTTTTAATAACAATTTCTTTCAACTGACAACTTCATTATTTCAAGTTGTCCTTTGGTAAAAGTTGTAATGGTAAAAGTTGTCCTTTTACCATTTTTAAAACCTTTTTTCTTTTTGATAGAAGGATATATGGATCATAATTTTATTTTCCAGTCAAAACCTTGATTATGTTCCTGATCTTCCCCAACCTTCACTGATTCATTGATTACTGCCTCTATTTCTTTTCTTCACTTGAGGCTGATTTTCTTGACAATTTCTTTTTGGTAGTGTTAAGAAGACACTTTACTTTGGTATTTGATTAAATTTTTGTTTTGGATTTTTATGCTGTATTTCAACAACTCCCAGAAATTCTCAGACTTTATTTTTACCAAAGTACTCAGGGATGACTTCTGGTGGTGCTTGAGGGACCTCATGCAATGCCGGAGATCAAAACCATTACTTGTGTGTGCAAGGCAAGTGAAGTGTCTTACCACTGGTACTATTTTTCTAGCCCTCTGATATGATCATTCTTTCCACATCTTAAAGTGTATATCAATCGTCTATTACCATAGTCTAGATCTGTCTTTCCAACTGAGTTCTTCCTCCAAAAATGCTTCCAAGTGAGACTTTCTAAGGCTTTCTTCTATGTTTGTTTTGAAGGGGTGCGCGGCGGCAGAGGGGAGCAGAGTTAGCAGTGCTCAGGGCTTAATCCTTGCTTTGTGCTCAGGGCTCATTCCTGGCAAGGTCAGGAATAAGGGGTACTGGGGATTGAAACTAGATCAGCTCCGTGCAAGGCAAGCACCCTACCCACCGTACTATCTTGCAGGTTCCTGTTTAACAATATTTTAATTGGGCCTAGGGGTAGTTCATGCTTTGCATGTGTGATTCTACAAGTTTGATCCCTGCAACAGTCACCTTCCCATCTGAGCTAAGAGCAATCATGTCAACACTGCCACGTGGGATGCCTCATGCCACAACCACTACAACCAAGAGCATCACAAGAGTGCAGTCCCTGTGGCTAAGAGAACTGGAGCACCAAACTGTGACTAAGAGGATTGGAGCACCAAACTGTGACTTCAAAATGCTTTGCATATTTTCATTACCATTATTAATTAATGAAACCTTATTGTTTATTCAGCATTTCAGACTTTGCTTTATCTGATAATCTTAATTCATCTAGCATTTTCTTAACTCTTTTGTATTCCATAGGTCTCTTCAATCTGAGATCTTTAATGGCCTTGATTCTGGGAAACAAGTAATAATTCGCTATTTTGTCATTTTACTTCCCTAAATGTCAGTATTAAAAAAGATACACTTGATTATCACAATAAGTTTGGTAATTATGGTTTATTTATCATTTAAAGAATTTGAGGCAGGAGTGGCCGAGATTAGTACCAGGAATTTTGCTCCATGATTTGAAGGCCAGTCACTCGTGCTAGGGAAAAGGAAGCTCAGATAGAGAAGAGAGCACCAAATAAAGGGTGTTGGGAGGATCCTCCCAGGGTAGGAGACATGCTGAAAGTAGACTATAGACCAAACATGATTGCCACTCAATGCCTCCCTTGCAAACCACAGGACCCAAAAGGAGAGAGAGAGAGAGAGAGAGAGAACAAAAGGGAATGCCCTGCCACAGGGGCAGGGTGGGATGGTGGAGATGGGGGGTGGGAGGGATGCTAAGTCTATAACTGTACCTCATGGTGTTTCACTAATAAACAAATAAATAAATAAATAAAAAACTTGGGGCAAAAGTTCAGAAACTGTATAACAATACAAACAGCTAAAAAACAAAAGAAGACAAAACTAGAATTTTAGTTTCACTGGCTCCTAAGTTCAAATTTCCCAATATATACCATACCTATATTTTACCTGCATATCATCTCTCAGATCAATAACCAGATACCCCAATGTTCTGGGGAGGGGGAGGAGCTGGGCCACACCTCAGCAGTACTCAGGTCTTATTCCTGTCTCTGCACTCAGAGATCACTCCTGGCAGAGCTTGGGGAACCATATGGGGTGCTGCGAATCGAACCCAGGTTTGCCATGTGCAAGGTAAGCATCCTGCTCATTATACTATCTCTCCAGCCCAACTTTAAATCACTACTTCATCTTCTAATCTGTTGACAATATTTTCAGTGCCTAGATTCTCTAACCAATTACTCCACTTTTCAAGCATGAGCTGTCATTTTTACACTTTAACATAAGAAATTACCATTTTAGGGGCTGGAGCAATAGCACAGCGGGTAGGGTATTTGCTTTGCATGCAGCCGACCCGCGTTCAATCCCCAGCATCCCATATATTTCCCTGAGCACCGCCAGGGGTAATTCCTGAGCGCAGAGCCAGAAGTAACCCCTGTGCATTGCTGTGTGTGACCCAAAAAGCGAAAATAAATAAATAAATGAATCCCTTAAAAAAATTACCATTTTAGGGTTCAAGGAAATAGTATCAGGGTTTGGGAGCATACCTTGAATGTGCCTGACCTGAGTTCAATCGCTCGTACCACATGATTCCTGGTGAACTATTGGACCTGGCCCTAGAGATGCCCAGCATTGCCAGGGTGACCCTGGTAGTCCCCAGCAAATCAGGAACCAACTGGTACCAGATCATTAGGCCTAGCACTGAACTACTGGCACCTATGGCTAAGTATTCCCAGAAGTGTGGCCTGGCCCCCCACTTGGGAGTATTCCTTGAAAGTCACTTGGGAGTATTCTTCCCTCAAAAAATCTGGGATCCGTGGTGGTGGGAAATGGGCACTGGTGGAGGGATGGGTATTTGATCATTGTATAATTGAAACCCAAGCACAAAATTTGTAAGTCTACAACTGTACCTCATGGTGTCCCACTAATTAAAAAAAAAATCGGCATTTTAAAATATACAATTTTGTACCACTAAATACATCACAATGAGTACAATTATTGCTACTATCCATAATCATTTGCCCAATTCAAAATGAATGACTCCTTCCTTCCCCAAACCCCAACCCCTAGTAACTTATCTCTTTTACTTTCTGTCTGGAAGAATTTGTCTATTGTAACTCATATTAAGTAAAATCATATCATTATTTGTGCTTTTGTGTGTGGCTTATTTCACCTAGCATATGCTTAAAAAGTTTACCCATATTGTAGCAGATTTCAAAATTTCATTCCTTTTCAAAACCAGGTAATGTTTCATTGTATGTACACACCATCCTTTTCATCCCTTCATCTACTGACAGATGTTTGGGCTGCTTATGATTACTATGATTATGACCAGTATATATGAGTTCCTGATTTCAATTCTTCTAGATATATACTTTGTATTAGCAGTGTTCTCCTGTTGTTCATTGATTTGCTCTAGCGGGCCCAGTAATGTCTCCATTTTGAGACTTGTTGCTGTATTTGGCATATTGAATACTTCACGGGTAGCTTGCCAGGCTTTGCCATGCAGGAAAGATACTCTCGGTAGCTTGTCGGGCTCTCCAAGAGGGGTGGAGGAATCAAACCTGACTCTGCCGGGCTGGCTGCGGGCAAGGCAAACGCCCAACCACTGTGCTATCACTACAGACCTTTAGAATATATTAACTCTGTGTTAATCTTTTGGAGGAAATACAAGAGTTTTCAGTAATGGTTTCACTATTTTATACATTCACAACAGCAATTTTGATTATTCCACCTCTTCAACAACATTTAGTATTTTCTGTTAATTTCTAATAATCGCCATTCAAATTAGCATGTAATTTTGACTTTCATTTCTCTATTTTTCTCATACTTCATTGATCATCTGCTTATCTTTGGGGGGAATGTCTTATTAAAGTCCTCTGCTCATTTTTTGCTTCAGTTTTTTTAAACTTATTTCTGTTTTTGAAATTTATTTTATTATTTAAGCACCATGATTTACAAAGTTGTCAATAATAGAGTACTGGGTAGTCAATGTTTCAACTCCAAAAAGTTTCATCACCAATGTTAATGTACCTCCACCAATGATCCAAGGCTCCCTTCCCTCTCTCTACCTACCTCCTTAACAAACTCATCTTTTTTAGTTTATTCTTTCTAGTTTGGGTTACAAGCTTAAATAGTGCTGACTCAGTACACAACTGTGACACATTAATTTTCAATAAAATCAATTCTTAGGGGAAAGTAACCTGGTATTAGACAAACATACTAAATTCTAACACACAAACACAACCTAAGTATATGCACACAAACATTCGTGCACAAACAAACTAAATTCTGACACACAACCTGGAACATACTCACCCATGCAAATCGATTTGGACACATACATACAACCCAGAGAGCACTCACACACACAAACTCAACTATGACAAAAAACAACCTGGAGCACAAATTCAGTTCTGAAACACATAATACACAAACACAATTCTGACACATATACACAACCTAGAGCTCACACACAAACTCAACTCTAACAGACATACATACACAAGTTTGGCATGTTTTAACTGTCCTATATTTCAGACTTTATGCTCTTTTCTTCATGGGTTCATCTGGAAGTTCCTTGGAGAAGGAACAAGCAGTGGTTTGAGCTGGTGAAAGAAAAGTAACCACCTCTTTCAAACCCTATCCATTATCTTCTCTACTTAAGTTTTAAGACCTGAAGCCATAAAATACACAGATCAACAAAGCATGTATCCAAATTAGGAATCAAATACTTCATGTTAATTTAAAATAGGCACTGAAGGGATCTAGGAGATATGTGTAAAAGTCTGGAGTGTAGTATGTATTATGGAAGTCACTATTTCATATGCAGGGTCTTGAGTTTGATCCCAGATGTCTCATGGCCCCCTGAGCACAGTAAAGGTGGCCCTGGTGGCCCACAAGCACCAGTGATATAGAGCAGCACTACACTGGCAAGCCTTAGCACTGAACCATCAGGTCTCCACCTTCAAGCTGAGTTATCATTTGGGAGACGTCTCTCAGACCCAGGGCACCACTGTGGCTCTACCACTCGCCCCCACCCCAACTTCTGCCCCCCAAATAAAGAACTCAGGAGCTGTGGGTTTTACTTTTTTATTGATTGAGGTTCTGTGATTTATAATACTATTAATAATCATTTTCCACGTACATAATTGCAACATCATACCCATCACCAGTATACCCACCTCCCTTCCCACCCCTTCTACCCCACCAACTCAGTTGTATGGATCAGTTCTGCCACTGCATTGCCTTTGGACCTTTGCTGCTACTTTGTTGTGCATCTTTAAGTCCCACATATTGAGAAAGATCATTCTGTATCTATCCCTTTCCTTCTGACTGGTTTCATGCAGCATGATATCCTCTAGTTCCATCCATGTTGCTGCAAATAGGAGATGCAAATTTTACAAGACAAGCTATTTACTATAAAACACTAAACCTTAAATCAAAAGAAATACTGTGGCATTTCCAACGAAAAAAATTAAATCAGTTGTATAGAAATTTCTATCTGATGCCTTGAGTTCACTGAAAGACAATGTCACTGTACTTAGTCTTTAAAATGGGGAGGGGAATGATGCTGGAGAGACAGCATGGTGGATAAGGAGTTTGCCTTGCATACGCCTGTCCAGGGTTCCACTTCCTCCAGCATCCCATCCAGTCCCCTAAGCACTGCCAGGATACTAATTCCTGAGTGCAGAGCTAGAGTAACTCCTAATCATTGCCCTTGTTCCCCCCCCGCCCCCCCCCCCCCCACACACACAAATCTAACAATAACAACATGGGGAAGAGTAGAGGCTTTCAAAACAATTTCTTTATATTGATTTCCCCTGCCCTTTATTATTGCTGTTCCTGCACACACTTGGCTGCAGAGAATATACACTTGGTTGCTACAGAGCTTGGACACATTTCAGCTGTTCTGTTAGCTGCTGAGCTATCCCCAAACACCTGCAGAAAATATTTAAACCCCTGCTCACAGTTCTGAGAGGAAAGCAGGGAAATGGCTACTACTACCGGCATAGATCAATGTGAAAGTCACAATTACTTTTTAAAAATTTTCTTTCCCTTCCCTTCTTCCATTATAGTTGTTCTTTTTTGCAATGACCACGGTTTGCACACATTTGGCTACGATACTCAGGTGCATTTTGAAATCAGTGCTCACCAAGGGTCACATACCTGTTTGGAGTACTCACATGCTTCTCAGCTACAGTGCTCACCTGGGGTCCCACATTTTAGTTGCAATGCTTGCACATGCTTCACTATGGTGCCTGGGATCCTGAACAGCAGAATGACTGGGACTGCACATGAGCATGTGGAATAGGATGGGGACTGAACTTGAGGTTCTGCCTCACACTTGCAACGCAGGTGCTCAATTGCTAGCAAGCCCCCATGAGTGTCCCCTAATTCACTCTACTTAATAATTAATAATCCCGTACATACTTTTTGGTGATAATTTTAACTCCAAAATGGAATTATGGAGTTAAATCAATCTCTATTGACCTTAGTTGTGAGAAATGTGTGTTTCATTCAATATCCAAAATCAATTCTAAATTTCCCAGAATCATACTAGACTGGTTGTGAAACTAAGCCAGAAAGAGAAAATTTTTAATTAATTTTTTAAATTGAAGTATCATAGTATACAGTACTATGGAAGTCACTTTTTTTTGGGGGGGGGTCATTTTGGGTCACACTCTGTGATACTCAAGGGTTACTCCTTGCTCTACACTCAGGAATCACTCCTGGTAGTGCTCAGGGGACAATATGGGATGTCTGGTATCGAGCACGAATTGGCTGCGTGCAAGGCAAATGCCCTACCTGTTGTACTATCACTCAGAAGTGCTTCTGGAAGCCCCGGAAGTCACTATTTTTAAAAGTTGCAGAGCTGCCACATCAATCCCTGCACCAATGGGAAATCCTTTTCATTACAAATTAACATTCCTGAGGGCCCAAAGGAAAAGCTCAGTGGCTTAGAATGCCTGCCTTGCAAGTAAGGTAAGGTAAGGTAAAGGCCCTCCCGTTGATCGTCGATTTGCTCGAGCGGGCCCAGTAACGTCTCCATTGGAGACTTTGTTGTTACTGTGTCTGGCATATCGAATACTCTCGGTAGCTTGCCGGGCTCTCCGAGAGGGGCGGAGGAATCGAACTCGGGTCGGCCATGTTGGCTGCGTGCAAGGCAGACGCCCTACCCGCTGTGCTATCGCTCCAGCCTTGCAAGTATAAGGTCATTAGTTCCACCCCGAGTGCCACCACCACATACACCAAAATGTGATTCTAGCAGCTCTACTCTCTGTGATCATTGGTGTCACAAGGTATTTCTGGCTGTACTGCTGCCAGGTCAGTTTGAGCACAACTAAAGGGCTAAAACCTCTCTCCCCTCAGTGAGTCAAACTAGACAAGCTGACTGAACACCAGTCAGGCAGCCCCTGGAAAGCACCTCTGTAGGGACTGCACTGACCCACAGCAAGCACAATCAGAATGCAAGTGAGCATCACAACTTATGAATGTGAGTTGTGAGCACACACACAAGTTTGAGTTGTGCTTGGTGAGCAAACTAACATGTGAGCACCACACCCAGACATGTGTGCAACTTCTAGTCACTGTAGTATCAATAATAAAGGGGGACAACAACAACATTTAGCATTCCTTTGGCCTATTTTTTTTTTAAGTAGAACAGTTTAGTTCTACTAAATGGACAGGCAATGCCTTTTTTATATCCATGATAACATCGAAAGTTAGTTTTCAAACTCTAAGATTTCACCGGTCATGCTGAAAAGGCAATTGTTCTACTTCTACAAGTCAAATCTAGACCTCTTGGCTTTTCACTGTAATTGTCTACAGGAGAGACTAGGCAGCATTTTGTTGTCTTGGTTAAACACCAAATACACTCTACTGAACATACAAAGCCTAGGAAACCCCTGTCTACCTAAGTCACTCGCTAGTCATCTGTCCTCCCACTTTAAAGTCTAGGGCTATTTCTTATGCACACCATACTACCTTTTTAAAAAGCTCCTTTACAAAGAAATTCTACTTTCCAAGTATGAGCCTCTCTACCAACAAGCTTAAGACTTCATACTTCAAATATTAGGTAATAAGAAACTTCTCACCAGGCCCTTGTACAGCAATTTCAAGTTTTTCCCCCCCACATATCCAATGATATTTTAAAAGAATAGTACACAAAACTCTTGACACAAAGTAAGAAATGACTATGAAAACTATCCTCATAAACTATCACATACTGGAATGTCTGGCAAACCCCAGGAAGTCCTTACAGAAAGAAAATTTAAGTATCTTAAAGTCTTGGGCCCAAGAACTGGTTCAGTGGTTAAAAGCAGCTGCTGTGCCTTGACCTGTTTCCCCTGGCAGCCTGCTGGCCGCCATCCTCCAGAGGCCCAAACAGTCAAGTTTGGGCCCACAGTGACGAGACATGCAGGGACTCACGGGATGGGGGTGGAGCTGGTCCTTTCCTCCCCGTCCCAACGAGACCCCAAGTCGCCACCCACAAACGGCCTCTCTGGTTCCTGATCAAGCTGCTTAACGGCCATGATCCTAGAGACTCAGAAACAAATCTCGGAAATCTGTCCCTCCACCTGTTCCCCCTTGATGGTTTGGTGGCTGCCATCGTCCAGAGGCCATTAGACAGTTAGGTTTGGGCCCTCAGTGACAAGACACACGGGGGCCTCATGGGATTGGGGTGGAGCCGGCCCTTTCCTCCCTGTCCCAACAAGACCCCAAGTAGCTGCCCACGAATGGCCTCTCTGGCTCCTGATCAAACTGCTTAATGGCCATGATCCAAGAGACTCAGGAACAAATCTCGGAACCCAGCAGATTTTGGCAGAAATCCCTCCAGATATAAATGTTAAAATTTCGGAATCCCAAAATTGCGTGGCCACTACTGTAGCCACGCGACATCATATGCTATTCTATAACCAGCAATATAAAACAAATTCTCTACGGTTGCCTTTTCGGCAGATCTGAGTGTTGGGGTAAAATCCCAAATAATAACAGGGGGTCTGGTGTCAAAATATTGAATGTAATCAAAGTAGAGAGAGAGTAATGTGGAAATCACCTGCTCCACAGGTAGGGGGAGGTTGTGGGATGGGGGTATACTGGGGTTTTTGGTGGTGGAGAATGGGCACTGGTGAAGGTACAGGTGTTTCATTGTATGATCGAGACTTAAACCTAAAAGCTCTGTAACTGCTCTCACAGTGATTCAATAAATAAAATTATAAAAAATGAAAATAAAAAAGTAAGGTGGAGTTCATGCCCAATTCAATCAGCCTAATCAGTGGCTGAATAAATAGCAGTACTCCTACATAAGATAAATAAATAAATAAATAAAAATAAATAAATAAAAGCAGCTGCCTTTCTGGGGCTAGACATACAGGTCAGCAGGTATAGTACTTGCTTTGCATGCAGCCAACCCTGGCTCCATATCCAGCAGCATACAGTCCTCCGAGCACCTCCAGGACTAATTGCTAAGTGTAGTGCCAGGAGTAACCCCTGAGCATTGTCCAGTGTGGCCCAAAAAACAATGAAAAATTTTTAAAAAGTAGCTGCCTTTCAAGTGTGAGACTGTGTACTCTATCCCCAGTGTTGTCTTAACTATAATGAGCATAGAACCAGCAACTACTCTTTGGAACACCCCAGCAAACAAACAGAATGTGGATATCCAGAATACTCATATGCGTACATGTAACTAGGGTGATCAACCCCAGCACACACAAGTAAAGATGTATGGCACTGTAGTCAGAAGTACAACTCCTGGAGAGCACATGTGTGAGTCCCCATGAGCCCTAGTGAACACTACAATCAGAATGTGCTTGAGAACAACTAAATATATATGACTCTGGTGAGAATGTGTGCAAGCATCAGAACTGAACTGTGAAACCCCTCATAAGCACCACAACCAAATATGTAACCCACGGAGCAACACAACCAAGTATGTGCAACCCCAGGTGGGTGGAAGGAAGGGAAAAAAGAATGGGAAAGGAGAGGAGAGAAGAGGAGAGGAGGAGAAGGGGAGGGGAGGGGAGGGGAAGGGAGGGGAGGGGATGGGAGAGGAGAGGAGGGAAAAGAATGGAAGGGAACTTTTAGTACCTTAAAATCTTCTAGAACTAAAAGCCCTAAAAATATCCACTCTAACATACAAAGATATTTATATACTGTATTATAACCCAATCAAAACACTTCAAGAAATTGTTTTATTTTTTGGTTACGGAAGACATTAAACCCAGGATCTCACATGCAAGGCAAGTACTCTACTGCTGAGATACACCTGACTCCAGAAAATTCTACATCTTTAATTATAATATAATCCATTATTTTAAAATACATAAGGTACATTCTAGATGATTCAGTTAATCTGAACATTCACATAAACTATTCATTTTCTTAATCTCTCACTTTGAATCAAAGGCCTTACAGAGTTTGTTCAATTACGTATAACAGCAGCACCTATGCCATCCATCACCCCACAGAAAGGTGTGTTTTGATTCCATTTGGGATAAATAAGAATTTGTAGGGAAGGAAAATATTGTGAACACACTAAGAAACTTACATCAAAGTGTATATTTGCAACTTACTGCAAATCTTTTACTACACGATAAAGACATGAAATGGATTTGATGTTGGTGTATAGTTCAGAAAGAAATTCTACTTCCCCCTCTATATAGTGTCCCCTTCCTTCATAAACGAGGTCTATAAGGAAACACTAACATCTAAATATACTGAACTGGGGTGTGGGAGTTGGATGCAAGGGCTAGAGTACATGTTTTGCAAACTCCTTTACCACATAGTTCCCTGAGCACTGCCATGTGTGCCTTTCACACCAAAACAAAAAATATTTATATAGGATTGTTCCATGCTGTGAGTCAACGATGTACCGGTAACTGCAATAGAAAGCTACCTAAAACCTGGATATAATTATAACATTTTTGTAAAGATTACAGTAATGAAAAAAAAACTACCCTACAAACTACTTACTGAAAAAGCAAGAAGCAAAAAGTCAGAGCTGAAAAATGTGAAGAAGCCCCATTTTTTCACTTTGACAAAAAGTCTGCAAACATACCAAACTGACAAAGGAAGTACTTATTTTGAAGAAAATAAATATACTGAGATACAGTAAAACATAGAGAAGTCTTACTATAAACATATAAGCATTTCTTTGGGGAAATATGAAAGGGACCTTCTCAAGAAGCGCCTAGTGACTCCAGGGACCACTCCTGGAGCCACCTTACCAAAAAGTCAGCAGTTTAATGCTAAGCCTGGTGTTATGACACTGCTGTGGCCTGGCAGTGCTCAGGGTGTACCAGGCAGTACTCACAGCAGTGCTCACAGTCCAGCCCTACACTCAGCAGTTTTGGGGGTTGAGCCACTCAGCACCAGAAACTGAACTCAAGTTCTTGCACATGCTAGCCCTTTGTGCTCTCTCTCTCTCCAAGCCCCATGTTAAGTGTTATTATCACTCTCAAAGAGTTTCACTGCTTTAACTGATCAGCAAAGATGATGACAAAACCACTAGATCACACTAGAAACTACCATCACAAAGAATACACACACAAGTTACTCAAACCAACCATGCATGCAGTTCAGTGGCAGAAGACATGCTTCGTATGAATGGGGTCCTGAGTTTGATCACCAGCAATAATTATTGAACAACAACAACAAAAGACTCATGCCAAAAATGCTTTATCATTTAAAGCCATTGTTTCCCAAAGTGGGTGATACTACCTTCCTCGGAAGTGTCCTAGAAAGATGATCCAGGTCAACAGAACTGGGGAGAGCATTGTCTGTTGAAGGTAGATTTCAGTGTCTGTATACATCTGTATGTGTATGAGGTGCAGAGGGGGGAAAAGGGGAGCCTGCAGATAGGGAAAGGCAGGCAACAACAGGTCTGCTGAGTAGTTATCTTCTGAATAGGGGGAGGTAGGCCAAATAAGTTTGGGAACCTCTGATTTAAAGGGCTTAGTAATACTACTAATTTCAGAGAAATACTATCATTCCAGGTCCCTCAGATTACCTCATCCTGTATATGAATGATACAATGTCTGAACCATACTGACCTACATTCTAATTCCCCAAGAGGTTAGCAGTTACCCTAGAAAGCTCAAATGAAGACAGTCCCCGCATAAAGAATTTACAGGTCAGCAAGAATCACATACCGGCAAGTCCACACTAACATCTGTTCCATCCAGAAGGGACACACGACATGTGATGATGGACTTCGCATCTCCAGCTGCAGGAATGTGCGTAGAAGCTCTCTGAGCTTCCCGGAGTCGTTCCTTCTCAGCATGTTTACGCATAGACCGCCGCCCAAGAGTTCTCCGGAAGAAGCGCAGCATTTTTGCCACTACAAAGCCAGAGAAAAAAAAGATTTCATCAGAAGACTTCCACAATTTCCAAATAATGGGATTTAGTAAATATGCTACTAAAATAAGCTCCTGATCAACTGTTTTTTGGGGGGGGGAAATAAAACTAAAATAAAACTAGCTCCTTTAAGTCAAAAAATTTTATAAATATTTTAAAATAAAGTTGAGCTATATCGCCTAGAGCATTTGGTAGCTTATTGACCTAATTTATAAGGAGCTAATCTAGCAGTAGAGGGTAATCATTTTGAAGTTCAGCAAATCTTTGGGGTTAATAAATTATATGTCCATTAGTTTTAAGTATCTTTCAACATAAAATAAGATGCTAAGGTATCCTTATGATCAGCATCTTAAGAGTTTATTTTTGGGCTTTAGTTTTTGAGGCAACCCAGCATTGCTCAGGTACTCTTCCTGGGTTGGAGCTCAGAGGTTGCTCCTGGCAGTGCTAGGGACCATGCACGGCCTGGGAGCAAACCAAGACCTCCCTTGGGACTGAAGAGATAGTACAGAGAATAAGGCAATTGCCTTGCATGTGGCAGACCAGGATTCAAACACTGGCACTCCTGTTACATTTCCCTGAGCAAAGCCAAGAGTGATCTCTGAATGCAAAACAAAGAGTAAGCAAGCCCTGAACACTGATGGGTTTAAGCAAGCCCTGAGAATCACTGGGTGTATCCTTCCCACCAAAAAAAAAAACAAAAAAACAAAAAAAAAACACACACAAACAAAAATACTCAGCTAAGAATTTTGTCATAGTATTCATAAACACTAAATAATTATGTAACTGTAGCCATAAAGTTTAAGTGAAAGGAGATGTACAACTGAAGTGGCAAGAGAGCTAATTTCTCATCTTGTCAACTCAAATTCAAAGCTAATTCCTAAAAGTGAAAAATCAAAAAATAGCAGTAAAAGCATGTTATTTATGATTCTGGAGTCAACCACTCCCCACTACTCTGAGCATATAACAAATTTCCTCTATATACAATGGAGTGCTCTCCTCTCCCATTGCTACACACACACACACACACACACACACACACACACACACACACCCCACAAACCAAATTTCCTATTTAAAATGAGAAAGTGGCTGAGGGAGACAGTACAGGTGGTTAAGGCACCTGCTTTTCATTTAATTAACTCTAGTTTCATCAACAATACAACATATGGTCCCGAGCACCGTAAAAGAGTGATCCCAGAGCATAAAATCTGAAGCAAGTCCTGAGCAAAGCCAGGAATGGCACAAAACCAAAAAGGAAATTAGTAAAACTTAACAAAATAAAATATGGAAAGTAGCTGTGGCTGCCTGGAGGAGGGAACGAAATTCAGGAAAGAACTGTTTTCAAAAGGGCTGTAAAACTCCACTAGTGACATTTATAAAAATCATTAAATTACAAGATAATTTAAAAATTAAAAATAAGTGAACTTTAAATTAAATATTGTGCACATATCACAAGTATGTGAAGTGTATGTATGGATATGGCTACCTAATTAGGTAAACTAATTAGGTAAAAATACCACAATATTTCTCAATTATATGTTCATCTGCTTAAATCCTAAAAATAACTAGTTATAAGCCCTCTCACAAAATCTGGCCCCAATCTCTTTCTCTCCAGGTGTCTTTTTTTGTTTGTTGGTTGGGTTTTTTTTTTCTTTTTGGGTCACACCCTGCGATGCACAGGGGTTACTCCTGGCTCTGCACTCAGGAGTTACTCCTGGCAGTGCTCAGAGGATCATATGGGATGCTGGGAATCAAACCTGGGTCGGCCACGTGCAAGGCAAATGCCCTATGCACTGCGCTACCTCTCCAGCTCCTCTCCACCTCTCCAGGTGTTTTATTTGGAGTATCCCTTCCCCTTTGCCCCTTGTAGCCCAGTCTCACTTCAGCTGTCTATGAGAGGTCATACTTGTTATCCCAGACATCTAAAGCTCTCCTGTCAGAAAATCCCTACTTATCCTTTAACTCCACCAATATCCCCTGAGAAACATTCTCTGATAACCAAAGTTGGTCCTCTGTTCATTTACTCCACTAAATCTGAAAATATCTTACAGCTTCACTGTTCAGATTTTAATTATTCATTTTTAATTTCTGAGGGCATAATTTCTATTTGGAACAACTAACCAACCAGTTTATGTCATTATCAATTAGTTACAACAAATGTTCATTAAATAGTGTTACCAAGGCTTCAGAAAAACTTCCAAAAGTATAATCTTATTTTCATAAAGTAGACCAAGAGAAAAATTAAACCACTGGCTAAGTTAATTATTTAGTAAATAGTTTCAGATATAAGAAACTATCAAAAATAACAGCTAAAAATAAATTGGGTAAAAATATAAATGAGTGTTTTTTTTAATTTAACTCAGCATGTCAACAAATTGCAAGAGAAAAAATAAGTTATGCAGAGGAAACTATACTTTAAGAGACGCAAAATACACCCCAATTAAAAAGTGGACTTATTTTAGATCCTAACTAAAATAAAATTTTAAATTGACATGCTACTGAGTGAAGCAAGGAGAAATGCTGAAACTCTGTATTGTGTACTAAATTTCTATTTAAGTCTAAAATTCTTTCAAAACAAATTTTAATTCACAGTTTGGTATTGATTTTAAAAAATTATGTAACCAATTGATGTTTTACACTAAATGCATTTGTAAACATGATAAATATCAAAGTTGAAATGTTAAAATACAGAGCAAAAGCACAGCAAGTAGGGTGTTTGCCTTGCATGCGGCCAATCTGGGTTTAATTCCCAGCAGCCCATATGGTCCCCTGAGCACCACCAGGAGTGACTGCTGAGTGCAGAACCAGGAGTAACTCCTGTGCATGGACAGGTGAGACCCCAAAAGCAAAAATAAATAAACAAGAAATATCAAAATACAAACATTGAAATAATCAATATATGTTAACTCAACCTCATTTTTACATGCATCACACCACCACATGGTTAGGTACAGTGACAGAACCATGATAGCTGTGATTTGAACTTCCCAAGGAGGTAATTTACACACATACAAACAAACATTTAAACATGAGCTGTAATGATAACCAAGAAATTACCACTACTTTTCTTTTAGAAAGTAGTGATGTCAAAGGAATTTTAGGAAAGGAGTCCTTAGTCCTCATCTTTTTTGTTGAGTTGCCTTTGGGTCACACCCAGTGGCGTTGGGGGTGCGGGTTTCCAGGAGGACCAAGTAGCACAGGTCCAAGCCAGCCCTTCAGGCTACTTCTTTGGCCAAGTACTTATCTTTTGAAGCTATATATTGAAATATTAAGAAATGATAGGATGTCTAGTATCAGTACTAATCTTTTAAAGATACATACTGAAATATTAAGAAATGAGAGGATGTCTAGTATTTTCAGAAAAACAAATGAAGGGACTTAAAAGATGACAGATGAAACAAACTAGTCAGTAACTGGTCAATAACTGAAGTAGGATAATGATCATTGCACTCTTCTAACTACTTCTGTATGTACTGGAATTCTAATTCTAATTAATTATGAAATTAATTCTCCATAATTAAAAAAAATTAGCTCAGGATCTCTAAGAACATAGAGTTACTACACCTGTTTTCTGATAAAAGGGCATTTCACCATGATTGTTTTGAGGATTAAATTACATAGCTTTAAATAAATTAAATAATTTCTGAGGAAAAATATGCATAACATACTAGAGCTTTCTAATTTCTAGGAAGCAAATAAACTCAAAATAAAACAAGTTTTCTGACTTTCAAGCTTTTTGATTTTCACCTTGCCCTTCACCACCTTGAAAATACTATACAAGTAGAGTTAAAAAAAAAACAAAAAACAACAAAAAACAGCTTCTTCCAGATTAACAACAAATTTTAGACTATAAAATCCTGTGTCAAACACTTCTTTCTACAAATATGAAAGCAACTTAAATTTAGTTGGATTAAAGATTTCATGTGAAAAACATGAGAACGTACTAGAAGAAAACAATGTATTAGGATGACAGGTTTTTAAAATTCTGCAAAAAAATTCTGAATGAGTAATAAAAGGTAAAGGTAAAGGCCCTCCCGTTGATCGTCGATTTGCTCGAGCGGGCCCAGTAACGTCTCCATTGGAGACTTTGTTGTTACTGTGTCTGGCATATCGAATACTCTCGGTAGCTTGCCGGGCTCTCCGAGAGGGGCGGAGGAATCGAACTCGGGTCGGCCATGTTGGCCGCTTGTAAGGCAAACGCCCTACCCGCTGTGCTATCGCTCCGGCTGGAATGAGTAATAGAGTTCAATAAATAATAATTACAAATCATTAAGACAAAAACAACAGGAAAAAATGGACAAAACATGAAAAAAAGTTGTAAAAAACAATATGCAATGAAAATCGTAAAGACGTTAAGGCAGAACCTCAACAGTAATCAAGGAAATCCAGATTATAAAATAAGAAACTGTCATTCAAAATAGCCATTGTCAACTCAGTGTGTGTGGGGGGGTGGGGGGTGAGGAAGTGGGTATTAGGAACCTTGGGGAGAAAGCTGGGTGCAATAATAGTGTTGGAATAGACATAGTGTTGGAATTATGTACAAAGACACTAACCATCACTAACAGTAGCCCTGTACGCCCGTTATTCATCAATTTGCTCTAGTGGGCACCATTAACGTCTCACAACGAATTGTGAGACTTGTTACTGTTTTTGGCATATCGAATACATCATGGGTAGCTTGCCAGGCTTTGCCATGCAGGTGAGATACTCTCAGTAGCTTGCCACGCTCTCCAAGAGGGGCGGAGGAATCAAATCCGGGTCAACTGCGTGCAAGGGAAATGCCCTACACGCTGTGCTATCGCTCCAGCTCATCACTAACAGTACCTCAAATAAAAACTTTTTAAAAATCTGTTTTGGGGTGCAGAGTAATAGTATAAGTAGAATGCTTACCTTGCATGTACACAACCAGGGTTTGATCCCCAGCATCCCAGGTGCTCCCCTGAGCAAACTCAGGAATGATCCCTGAGCACAGGAATAAGTAAGCCCTGAGCATGGCCAAATATGCTCCCATCCACCCCTAAAAACAGATGCTTTGAAAGCACATAAACAAAAACCTTCAAAAAAATAAATAAAAGTGTTGTAAAAGATATGAGAGGAACAATCAATCGTGCACAACTGCTCTCTTAGCAGGAGGATCTGATCCCACTATCAACAAAATAACATGTAAACTCTTGTATTCAGAAATTCTATTTCTGGCAGGAGAGACTAAAGAAAAGTCCCGTATATGTACTCAAGGTTGTAGAAACAAGGATTTTTCACGGTATACTTGACTTTAACTTTAAATGCGTGCATTAACAGCAAAAATAGTTTAACAATGGTACACAGAATGCCACAAAATTAATAAATGAAAAGATCAGAGAAAAATGTATATATTCACGCCACACTGGGATGAGATGTGCTACATAGATATACACACTTGGACATGCACAAAAGAACTAAAAAAAGAGGGCAGCATTTGAAATAGTTCAAAGTGCTGGAGCTGAAGTTTTGCAGGTGGGAGAACCAGGTATCAATCCCCTTCACTACAGGGTGCCCTAACCACCACCAGGAGTGGCCTTCCAGAGCAATTAGCAGGGAATATTTATTCCCTGCACACACAAGGTGTGTCCTTAAAACAAAACCCCCAAAAGAGTAAAAGAATGTCAGATTTTTTCGAGCAAAGATCATGAGGTACCAATATCTTCTGTAAAAAACAATGTCTGATGTTTCAAAAGTCTTTAAGAGTTTCCTTCCAAAAGTGAGTTCCATCTCTTTCCCTGCTTTCCTCTCCCACATTCATGCTGTAATGGTGGGGGTTTTAGCAACCACAAATCTAACACTAAAAATCTGTAAGGGCCTTGTTCCCTGAGCCAGTACTTCCTGAGGACCCTGCTGGCAGCCCACTCCCAGCAGCTGGCTTGGTTCAACTGAGTCTTTCCAAACTGCAGGCCTCTTTCAGGCTTCTTTCAGTAGTTGTTCAGCCATCCAAAACATTCTTTATCCACTTCATCTCTCCCATGGCTAACTTCAGGTCTCTGTTGAAATGTCTTTTCCTCAGAAAAGTATTTCCAGGCTCCTGAGTCTAAATTAAGTGCCCCTTCTAGTACCCATAGACTTTTACTTAAGAAAACTAATTAAAAACCCCATTGTTTAGCTTTAAAAAAAATTTTTTTTTTTAAATAGGGGACTCTCCAGCAGTGCTGGGGGAGGAGGGAGGGCTATGTGGCACTGGGGATCAAACTCTAGGACTTGAGCATGCAAAGCATGCTGCTCCACCCCTTTTAGGTATCTCTGGTCCTTGGTTTCTTTTTTTTTTCTTCTTTCTTTTGATTATTGGGCCACACCCAGCTGTGCTCACGGGAACACGTCTTGCAATCACAAATTCAGGGCCTCCTGCCTACAAAGCACACACTCCAGCCTTCCAGCCATCGCCCAGTCTCCCCTTTTTGCTAAAACGTGTACTTCCCAAAAAAGACAAGGCAAGGGACCCAGTCTGACTCCTTCACCATTAGTAAATACTTGCACGGCAATCTGCATATTATCAAGAGCTCAATAAAGAAACACTGTGACACAAAAAGGATACAGGGGGAATTCTTGTATGTTGTTTTTGGTTTGGGGGCCACAACCAGGGATGCTCAGGGCCTACTCCTGGCTCTGCACTCAACTGATCACGCATGATAGTGTTTATGGGGCCTTCAGGGGTGTCAGTGATAAAAAAGAAGTTAGTCGCGAACTGTGCTGGCTGCTACTCCAACACAAGTCTACATGGCTTTCTTAAAACAAAGAAACAAACAAACAAACAAAACACTAATTTTTAACCTGCAACCTTTAATTTTTCAAAAAGATAAAATAACTCCTATTATAAAAGATATGTGAGGGGCCAGAGTGATAGATAGTACACTTGCCTTCTATGCAACTGGCCCAGGTAAATCCCCAGCACCACATATGGTCCTCCAAGACTACCAGGAGTAATCCTGAGCACAAAGCCAGGAGTATACCCTGAGCACCTCCAGTGTAGCTCAAAAGCCAAAAAAAGAAAAAAAAAAGGAAAAAAATCCATCTACTACAGAAATAAACTAAGGGGTTTTGGGGGTGTTTTTGATGGGGGATGGTTGGGGTCACACCCAGTTGTGCTCAGGGATCATTCCTGGCAGGCTTGGGCAACCGTATGGGGTACCAGAGATCAAAGTCTGGTCAGCTGCCTGCAAGGCAAGAGAGCCTTACCCCTTCTGGGCCTTGAACTGAGATTTTTCTTAACACAAATGCAAAATCCAAACAACTATAATGAAGGTGGGCAAGAAAACTTAATGCTTTGCACCCAGGAGGCCCAAGGTGGAACAGTGGCACCCAATGGTCCCCTCAGCTACATCCCCTGAGCTACACCAGGAGAGACTCTGAGAGCACAGAGCTGAGAATGCCCCCTAGAACAACACAAAATGTCATAAAGCATGTATAATATTACCCACGAACACTGCCACAATCTTTGCTAAAACAACTGCTGTGGGAGAGGTGGGTGCTGCTGAGCCACACCCAATGGTGCTTCTTGGCCATTTCTGGCTCTGTGCTCAGGGGTCACTTATGTCGGTGGGGGGACAATATAAATGGTACAGGGGACTGCACCAGCCTGAGTCCACTGCATGCAAGGGAAGTGCCCTTATTTACTCTACTACCTACCCGACCTCAGCAATTTCTTAGTAAAACAAAATCCCAATATACAAAAAATAAGTAACTCACGCAAAAGAGATACAACTGCCTCTTGTTACAGTAATATCAACACAGAAAACGCTCCGAAGAGGATGAATCGAGCGCATCCTATTCTATAAAGGCCACCCAGAAAGAGAAGAAAACCTCGCCTACTCGCTTCTCTGCACAAATAATCCACTGCGAGAGCTCGGCACTGGTGGATGATGCTGGGAATGAAGTTAGGGCTAATTTAACCCCGCTCTCGCCCCCTCCCAAATCTTTAAAAATCTCTCTGATCTAAGCTTAAAACTTTGGGCCCGGAGCGACAGCACCTTGCACGCCCCGCCGCCGACCCGAGGTTCGATCCCCGGCCTCGCATGTGGTCCCCCTCCCCCACTCCCCTCGCACAGCGCCAGGCGTCATTCCTGAGGGCGGGCACAGCAGGAAGGAAAAACCCTGAGCTCCCGGAGAGGACCCCCCCTCCCAAATAAATAAATAACAACAAAAAAATCTCTAAAAAAACGGTTCTAAAAGACTGGGCTGGGGCTGGATCGATAGCACAGCGGGGAGGGCGTTTGCCTCGCACGCGGGCGACCCGGGTTCGATTCCCAGCATCCCATATGGTCCGCTGAGCACCGCCAGGGGTAATCCTGAGCGCAGAGCCAGGGGGAACCCCCCTGTGCATCGCTGGGTGTGACCCAAAAAGCAAAAAAAAAAAAAAAAAAAAAGGCTGGGCTGTACACCTCGGTTACCTCTCATCAAGTCACCTCCACGGTGAGTGAGTGACACGAGGAAGAACGTTTACTCGCCCGCCGCCCCCCCCCCACAGCTCCCCGAACCCGTCATTAAGCTGCAGGTGCGGTGGCGGGACGGTCGCTCCGACCTGTGGCGCACCTGCCGCCCCTCGGCCGCTCCCCAAGGGCTCCCAAGTTCTGACTCGGACTCGGCTGAGCCGCCCCCCCCCCACCCCCGTCAGGTCAGGTCAGGTCGCTCGGCTGGGGGAGACGATCGACGACCATCACGCACACACACACACACACACACGCTCACACACACTCGCTCACACGCTCACACACACGCTCGCTCACTCGCTCCGGGAGAGTTTTTCGCGCGCCTCCCCCCCACCCCCGCCCCCGCCCCCACCCCTCCCCGAACCGGCCACATCCTCCAACCTCGACGCCAGCCGGACGACGGCGCCCCTGCCCGCCACCTCAGCCCCGGGCCCACCCCCACCCGGCGGGGGCGGCCGGCGACCCCCGCGGACGGACGCGGCCCGCCCGGCGCACACCCCGGCTCCCGCCGCTCAGTATCGCCCGAAACTCGGCGGCCCGGCCCGATTGGCCGCCGCCGCCCCTCCCCTCTCCACGGGCGCTCCACAGAGCGCCGGCCCGACGGCGGCCCGCAGAAAAGAGGCCGGTGCCCGCGCGAGGCCGCCGCCGCCGCCCCGCGCGCAAGCCCGGCGCGAGGCGGCCGCAGCCCAGAGGCGAGCGCGGCCGGAGCGCCGGGACCTGAGCGTCCGGCAGGGCCGCGCGCGCTTACCTGGGCCCGGACGGCGGCCGCCCACGGAGCGGGGAGCGGTCCCGCGAGGCGCCGGCCGCGCTGAGGAGGGGGCGGCTCCTCCAGAGACGCCCAGAAATGGCGGCCCGAGGCGCACGCCCACCGCGCCGAGCCTCCCGCGGACCCCGGCCGCCCGCGGGCCCGCCCCTTAAAGCCCCTCGAGGCCACGCCCCCGCGGGGCGGGGCGGGGCGCGCCGCTCCTGAAAGGGCCGAGGCTCCGCCCCGGAAATCTCCCGGTCGGGGCGGGACTCAGGTTAAGGCAGCCGCCCGCCCGGCCGGGCCCACCTGGCGGGAGCGCCGCCCGGCGTCTGATTTAAAGGGGCGCTGGCTGCCCGACCCCGCCCCCACCCCCACCCAGCCCAGGCTGGCGGACCTCTCCGCCCTCGCTGGGAGCTGTATGCCGACAAGCCCGCCCCAGCATCAGGTGCTGCCAGGTTGATTTACGGTTCAGTATCCATCGAGCCAAGTGGATAATAATGTATCAGTGTCCGTGAACCAAATAGATAATGGTTGCCATTATCCAATTCTTCCAAGAGACCGACCGTCTTGGGGTAATGCGAGTTTGCATTCTACGAGGAGGAAAAGACCGTGGAACAAATAAGTATATGTCAAAGGATGACGAGGGTCATGAGGAAACACAAAGCCAGGAAAGGGAAGTAGAGCCCTCCTGGACGTCTCAGGCTCAGGGCGATCCTCTGCGGGCCCTGGGAGAGCTCATCCTTTTGCTCGTGAATGACGCAAGTGTCAGCTCCGGGCCAGGCTGTGTTCTGTATGGCACCAGGGGGCACAACAGAACAGCTGGACATACAAGATCCCTCGTCCCACAGCAAGACAGAGAATTAGTAAAATTAGGGGCTGGAGAGAAAGTACAGCAGGCAGGGTGTTTTGCTTGCCTTGCACGGGGCCGACCCAGGTTTGGTCCCTTGATCCGAGCATCCCATATAGTCCCCCCCCCATCACTACCAGGACTAATTCCTAAGCAGAGATAGGAGTAACCCCTTAGCACTACCGGGTGTATTCCCCCCCCCACCCCGCCCCAATAGTGAAGGTAAACACTGTATCAGGCATTATAAACACTATAGAGAAAAGCAGGAACAAAAAGTACACTTTTAGAGAGACAGGCTAAGAAAGGGAAAAGGGTGGCTGGAGCAATAGCACAGCAGGTAGGGCGTTTGCCTTGCACGCGGCTGACCCAGGTTCGATTCCCAGCATCCCATATGGTCCCCTGAACACCGCCAGGAGTAATTCCTGAGTGCAGAGCCAGGAGTAACCCCTGAGCCATCGCCGGGTGTGACCCAAAAAGAAAAAGAGAAAGAAAGAAAGAAAGAAAGAAAGAAAGAAAGAAAGAAAGAAAGAAAGAAAGAAAGGGAAAAGGTGGGGGCTAGAGCAATAGTACAACGGGTAGGGCATTTGCCTTGCACGTGGCCGACCCAGGTTCGATCCCCAGCATCCCACATAGTCCCCCGAGCACCGCCAGGAGTAATTCCTGAGTGCAGAGCCAGGAATAATCCCTGAGCATCGCCAGGTGTGACCCAAAAAAGCAAAAAAAAAAAAAAAAAAACCTAAAAAAGGGAAAAGGTCCCCCAAAGAAGGTGGCATGTAAGGCCAGTGGCAGAGCAGTGTCTTATACATGCCAGGCACTGGATTCAGCATGTGCTGGTGTGGCCAGCAAAAAAAAAAAAAAAGTGTCATTTATAGCACAGCGGGTAGGGCGTTCGCCTTACACGCGGCCAACATGGCCGACCCAAGTTCGATTCCTCCGCCCCTCTCGGAGAGCCCGGCAAGCTACCGAGCGTATTCGATATGCCAGACACAGTAACAACAAAGTCTCCAATGGAGACGTTACTGGGCCCGCTCGAGCAAATCGACGATCAACGGGAGGGCCTTTACCTTTACCTTTACCTTGACATATATGTATATAGAAAATATTGGCTTACATGAGACATTTATCACAGAAGGCTGATATCGTGATATTGATGTCCACATCCTGTCTCCACCGCTGGACAACCAAATAATAGCCATCACTGTGAAAACACTGTTGTTTTCTCAAAGATCAGAATACAGATTGTGCAATGGAAGCTTCTGGAACTCATACTTCTAGGAAGAGAGGAATATTTGGTTGCTTTGGACCATGCCTGATGGCGCTAAGGGTCTATACCCGGTGTGGAGCTCTAGGGAGAAGGTGGCATTTGAGAGAAGACCAACAGGAAATGAAGGAGTTAACCGTGTGGACACCAGGGAAACACCAGGGAATAGCCAAGGCACTGCCGGCACTGCCCTATCCCTAACTGCTAGGAAAGCAGGGTTACTGGTAGAGAGGGAGCAAGCACAACTATCTTTTGAGGGAATACTGCAGAGAGCAGAGGCGGGCCCTGAGTTCTGATCAATGTGGGAAGCCACTAGAAGGTGTTAAGTGGAGGACCCTACTGGCAGAAATGAGGACACTCTCAATCTCCATGGCTGGAGCAGCTTTAGCAGCTCAATAGGAGCTTGGGCTGCAACTTGAATTCCAATCAAGCTGGGGTCTGAGATTAACATGGACTCCCCCTGGTTCCCTCTTTCAAGCCAGGTAATGAAGTGACTAAGAACTCAGAAACCTGGGTGGAAACTGAAATTCCATATTAGGTTCAGGGCAACACCCAGAAGTCATTGTGTTACCACTGTAGCCTGTTAACTATTAGAGCAAGGTTGTTTTCTCAAAGATCAGAATACAGAAGGAACAAGTTTTCAACTTTCTTGTATTAGTTTCAGGAGGGAACAAGCTTTCAACTTTCTTGTATTTTGGGGCATTGCTGGAAGCTACTCCTCATGGTAACAGAACTAGAACCCAGGGTCCTGCATGTAAACAGGTGCCAGCCCTTTGAGCCATTTCTGATCTCCCTCTTCAATATTTATTTATTTATTTATGGTTAAGGGGCAACTTCCAGCAGTGATTAGGGCTTGTTCAAGCTCTGTGCTCAGAGATCATCCCTGGCAGTGCTCAGGGGATCATATGGGATACCAGGGACTGAATCTGGACTGGCCACATGCGAGGTAAGTGCCTTACCCACTGCACTATCTTTTCCGTCCCCACTGGGGGCAAGAGTGGTAGTCCAGTTGCTGTTGTGCTTGCCTTGCATGTAGCAGATGGGGATATAAACCCCAACAAGGTATATTGTCCCCCAAGCCCCACCATGAGTGATCACTAAGCACAGAGCCAGGAGTAAGCCCTGAGCACAGCTGTATGTACCACCCCCTCAAAAAAAAACCACCCAAATTATTTTTATTTACTTATTTTGCTTTTTTTGGGTCACACTGGTGATGCACGGGGGTTACTCCTGGCTCATGCACTCAGGAATTACTCCTGGTGGTGCCCGGGGAACCATATGAGATGCTGGAAATCGAACCCGGGTCAGCCACATGCAAGGCATACACCCTACCTGCTGTGCTATCGCTCCAGCCCCCCCCCAAATTAAAAGGTAAAGGTAAAGTATTCGATATGACAAATACAGTAACAAGTCCCCCAAATTATTTTAAATAAAACTAAAATACTACCTGCAAACCCCAAGAGAGAGATGCATGACTCAAATGTTTGAAACTCGGGACTTCCGGCAGTGCAAGGAATAAACTGCTACCTTAGCCACTTAGCCCCTAGAAAGTCCTTCTGCTCCTCAGAAGCCTTTCATGGAGGCCTAAGCTGCATCATCTTAGGTACCATCACCTATTCAGTCAGGAGCTTACAGTTCTGATACCTGCCCCATGTCCCTAAACTGCAGCATATTAGTTTGAAGAAGCAGCATCTGTTCCTTTCTGCCCGATCCTTTTTTTTTTCCTGCTTCCTGGCAAGCAAAAGATCAAGGGAGGCTGTGGATGAGGTTAGAACAATTTAAGAAAGATTATTCTAGGGGCCAGAGTGATAATACAGTGGGCACGGTGCTTGCTTAGCATGTGGCTGATCTGACTCAATCCCTAGCATCCTATATGATCCCCATTAGTATCCCAGGAATACCACCAGCAGTAATTCCTGGGTGCAAAGCCAGGAGTAACCTCTGAGCTTCGCTGGGTTTGGACCAAAAACAAAAATAAAATAAAACAGATTTTTCAAAGAGATTCTAAGTTTAAGGACAGAGGAAGGTGTGGGGAAGTAAGGGGGATCACGATCACGATCATGACCATCCTGTTGTTCGTCGATTGCCTCGAGCAGGCCCCAGTAACGTCTCTTTTGTCCTAGCCCTGAGATTTTTTTTAAAAAGTGCCATATTCAAGGCTCTTTCAGGGTTAGGAGAATGAGACCCATCATTGTTACTGGTATTGGCATATTGGGTATACTACGGGGAGTTTGCCAGACTCTGCCGTGTGGGCAGGTTACATTCGGTAGCCTGCCAGTTTGTCCAAAGTAGGAATGAGACGATAAGATGTCGCGTGGCCGCGACACGCGCTTCCTGGAGCTGAGTGTGATAATCTCTGGATCCTGGCCATTGTTGGGGTTACACGGCAGTTGGTGGGTGTAACTGTCTAGCTACTGGCAGGTCCAGTCCCAAACCGTGCAGGCTTGGAGATCTCAGCCCCGGGTCCCACACACCTGGGTTCCTCTGCCAGTTCTTTTATGCGTGAGGCTCATCCAAGTGTGTGGAGAGTGCTCCCAGCATGGCCTTGGCTGGGGCACGGAGGTCTTCAGCTATTGGGCCCTGGTGGAGACAGTCAGGCACAGAGACTCTCGCTTCTTGGCCTTCTGGCTAAGATCAAGTGTAGTGTGTAAGGGGGATAGGCTGTGGAAATCTGGAGGAATTCCTAGGATTTCCAGGGGTTAAGGCACTTGCATTGCACATGACCAACCTTGGTTCAATCCCCTGCACCATATACAGTCCCTAAAACACCACTAGGAATGATCCCTGAGCACAGAGCTCTGAGCACTGCCAGGTCTGACCAACACCTTCCTCCAACCAAAATATTAAAAAAACTAATGGAACTGAGTCATCGGAAGTTGTGTTCCAGTCATGTATGATTATTTCTAACAGCAAGTTTTCCCATTCTCAATTCTCTCCCCCAGTTGTGCATACAGAATGCTGAATGATCACACTGTGCTGGCCTGGGTTGCAAGGTAGGTGGAGTGCTCCCCGAGGGTTGTGCTCCTTTAGTTGTGCTGTTTACACCCCTGTTCTATGTTTGAACACTCTTAGTCAAAAGGGCACAGATTATGACCATGGCTATCTGCAGGGGTTGATGTGATGGCCATACACACACACACACACCCCACACTGGTGTTCATGCACACTTTTATATGTGGTGCTCAACCAAGGGCCTCACACCCATTTTTGTGGTGCTCACAAAATGACTGACTGTGGGGTAAGTGGAAATCACTTGCAATACTGGAGACCCACAGAGCAGAGCTGCCAGGATCTCACTCAGTGAGATCGTGTGCCTGCAAGGCAGGCACTCTAAGCCCTCCGAGTATTCTTCGCCCCTCCCTTCCCTTTTGCTGCTGCTATTATTGAAATGATCAAGGGTCACATACCTTGACTGCACACTTCATTTCAGTGCTTACTGAGGTGGGGGAAGGGAGTGGTGGCGGGAAGCACACTTCAATTATTGGTGTTTCCACATTTGGTTGTGTATTGTGATCGTACTCAGCATGTGGGATAGTGCCAGAGATTGGACGTACAGCCTTGTCCCTGCAAGACAGGACTCTAACCACTGTGCCCAGGGATTCTAAATTCTTACCTGTTCTGTTCTCTGCATACTGACACTGGTTTTATGCTTCAAGTTTGTGTTAACAGGAGGGTCGCAGAATCTGTGCTCTCCTATCTGCATTTCAGGAACGCAAGGGACTGGGAAAAGGGTTTTCTCTCCCAAAGACTTGTCTTTTAATTGACAGAGAACGTCCCACCACCCATCTCATGGATCAGAACTCCACTATCAGCCTACCCTTAGTTTGACTGACTCCTGGCCATAGAGAAAGAGAATAGTGTGGCCGGTTTAGACCAGTCTCGATTCTCTCTTGTGTTTGGGAAAGGCCTGCTCTCCCTGAGATCTAGCTTTCCATAATTTCAACATATGTCAGTTCTATGTGCAAGAAAAGAGGGCAGGTTTCTGGAGAGAATGCAGGTGGGTAGCCTGTGGAGCGTGGTTGCCCACTGTTTGGTGGAATAGTCCTGGGCCATGATGGAAAATACTGTCTTCTGATCAAACATCCTCACTCAAAATTTCTGCCCTGCTCAGGTTCTGGTTTACTCTCTGAAGCTACATTAAAAGAGGAATGCACAGGTGTAATGTGAAAATTACACAATGAGGTTGAGTGCAGCTCTGCTGAAACAACATGAATCTGTCCTCCCGTTGTTCATCAACCTGCTCGAGCGGGCCCAATAACGTCTCCCCTTTGAGATTGTTGTTACTGTGTTTGGCATATCAAATACGGCACGGGTAGCTTGCCACGCTTTGCCGTGTGGGTGAGATACTCTCGGTAGCTTGCCTGGCTCTCCGTGAGGGGTGGAGGAATCGAACCCGGCTTGGCCGGGTTGGCTGCGTGCAAGGCAAACGCCCTACTGCTGTGCTATCACTAAGGATTTGAAATTAGATATTCAAGGACCTTGGATGATATTAGGGCTTTGTTTTGCTTAACATCTGGGGTCATACCTGATGGTGGTCAGGGCTTACTCCTGGCTCTGTACTCAGGAATTACTGCTGGTGGTGCTCAGGGAACCAAATGGGATGCCAGGGATCAAATCTGGGCCAGCTGCATGCAAGACAAAGGCCCTACCAGCTGTGCCATTGCTCCAGTCCTGATATTATGGTTTTGGAAGGAACCCTAACAGTCCTAAAACTAACAACCTGATAATGTTCATGGGAAAACACTTGCACCTCTGTCCAGAGAAGAAACAGAGTCCTTTCTCCACATCCCAATTCTTTAAGTAATTCAGGAAAATTGTCTCAAGTTTACAAAATCATCTCTGCCCCCATTTCCAAACTTATTTGTTGCTCGGCTTTATGAAATTGGTCCACACTAGGTGGGGTCACTCATGCCAGGGTACTTTGAACAGAAGGGAGGAAAGGCGGTTTCAACATGAGGCTTAGAAAGCCTTTCAAGCAGCTAAGGGAGCCCTGCAGGCTGAAAATTTCCACTGAAAACAGAACACAGTCAGGCACATGGGAGTCAGGAAGAATTCCCTTATCAGAGACTGGATCTCAGAGCACACTATCTATTCAAAAGGTATGCACAGCTAAAAGAAAAATGTTGCTTTTGACAAATAAGTCAAAAGTAAACAGCACAGGAAGCACCGCTGAGTGAGAATTTAATTGTGTGCTGCAAGCATCAAAACTTCAGCACGGATGCTCAGATTTAAAACTGTAGGTCTAAGATTGGGAAAAAAGAACAACACCTTTGCACCATAGTGAGGCTCCTCACATAAAACATGTTACCTGAAAACGTCTTCCAAAAGCATGCAATACGGAATTGGGGAGACAGTTCAGAGGGCTAAGCAGATGCTGTGCAGGTGGGAAGGCCAGATTCAATCCTGGTTGTAGAACACCCTGAGATTGTAGAACACTCTGAACACAACCAGGAGTCACCCCAAAGCTCCAGACCATGCTACAGGCCAATTTCACCGGGGCACCTCAGATAGAAGCAGATGTTCTCTCTCTATGCCTTTACCGGATGAACCCCTGCAGCTCCAAACTTGCAGAAACCAATCATTCCAACCCTCACGGCTGATCTTCACAGACACATCTTGGACCTCCCATGCCACTGAAAACCCAGGTATGCGGGACCAGTAACTGAAAACGCCAGGCCTCAAGGGGTCAGAACTGGGCCGTCCTCTTCCCATCTCCCCACCCTCTGGGGTCCTGGCTGTCATGCCCATGAACTGCCTCTGGGTGCCATTTAAGCATATTAACAGCCATGATCCAGAGACTCACAAATGAATCTCAGAACTGAGCAGCCCCCTGCAGGAATGGTTCCGGACCCCAATTATATTAATTTTAGAAATCTAGGAGCATGCGACATCTTTTTTTTTACTTTTTGTTGAATCACTGTGAGATAGACCCTTACAGATATCTTATACCCTTCATAACAAGTCATACAAAACAAATTATCTTACATCTGCCTGTGGGGAAGGCTTGAATGGTGGTGGGGCACATGGAAATAATGGTGGTGGAAGGTGTAATGGTGGTGGGATTGGTGTTGAAATATTGAATGTATCAATTATTGTGAACAACTTTATGAAAATAAAAAAAAGAACAGCCCACAAGCACCATTAGATGTGGCCCCCAAACAAACAAAACAAAAAGCAAGATTCCAAATAAGATGCCATGCATTTTATGGGCCAAGAACACAAGAGTGCTCCAAATTGGAAAAAAAAAAATTAAAACCTCTCCTGGATGCAGCAGCATCTGGGGCCCATTGTTATATAGCTCTATAGAATCAGACACTTCCTCTATGGAGCTAAATCTTTCCTGAGTCAGAATCTCACATTTTGGGTTGGAACCAACCCAGGTTCAATCCCTGGCACCCCTTTTAGTCCCCAGAGCCCCTTCCCAGAGTAATCCCTGAGTATAGAGTCAGAAGTAAGCCCTGAGTACAGCCAAATGTGGCCTCCAAACCAAACCAAACCAAACCAAACCAAGAAAATACCCCCAACAGAATCTCATGCTTTACAGTCCGCTCCTCTCTTCTGCAAGTATTCCTGGGAGCACACTTGACTTTAAACCAATTCGTACCAAACTACTGGCTCTAGAGCATCACTGAACAACAACAACAAAATCATGACTTGGGCCAGCAGTATACAGAGAAGGGATGCAGGAGGGTGAAATTGCAGATAAGTAACATCTTTCTCCTGAACACTCAGGAGTTCTCCTCCTCCTAGAAGTTCAGGGCAAACATTCATGTCTCATGAATCTATTTTTCATGCATGACTATGTTGAAAATGCTTTGGAACAGAGTTCTGAATCTGGTGACCTCTGTCCCTCCTTTGTACTGATAAGGAGAAAAATTCAGAAAATGTGGCTACAGAGAAGACTATAATATATTGGATCACAGAAGACAGGGGAAAAGCTGCCTGATGGTTTGTGGCGTGGTGAAACTGTGCTGAGACGAGACATCCATGGCAAGAGGCAGGAAGCAGGGGAGTTCAGGGCTTCTAGAAGTTAACGTGCATGCATGAGTCACCAGGAAATCTGGCCAAAGATTTAAGTCTGTCATGGGGTCTGAGAGCTGCCTTACTAACAAACAAACTTACAGCATGCAGACACCATTCATTAGCCAGCTGTGCCTGAGGAAGGCGGTCTTTATTTGCACACTCCACCCCGTGACTATTACTTGACCCCAAAGCCTGCAAAGATGCTGCCACTGGATAGTAGCAGGATCAGGGTGACCACCCTGACACTCATTGACTTGGGCAGGCATGAGTCTTCCTGGCACCTGTTATCTTGTCTGTAAGATGAGGTTATTACAACAGACGATTCCTAAGATTTGGTTCCAGATCTTAAGATTTATGAGTCTACGCCAATCCCAATACACACTAAGTTTTTTATCTATAAATAAAAATATAACCAGAGACCAGAGTAATAGTACAGCATGTAGGACACTACCCTTGCATGTGGCCAGCCTGGGTTTGATCCCCAGCATTCCATATAATCTCCTAAATCCCCGCCAGGAGTGATCCTTGAGTGCAGAGCCGGAGCAGTAAGGCCAGAGCACTGCTGGGCGTGACTCAATGCCCCCCACCCCAATGCAATCACATGTCCCCTGAGTATTGCCAGTATGACCCATGAGCACAGGATAATGCTGAGCACTGGGAATAGGCCCTGAGCACCACCAGATGTGGCCCAACTACACAAACCTCAAATTTCCCTTAAGGAACATTAGCACTGTAGCACTGTCCTCCCGTTGTTCATCGATTTGCTCGAGCGGGCACCAGTAACATCTCACAACAAATTCTGAGACTTGTTGTTACTGTTTTTGGCATATTGAATACATCATGGGGAGCGTGCCAGGCTTTGCCATGAGGCGCTGAGGAACTGAACCTGAGTCGGCCATGTCGGCCGTGTGCAAGGCAAATGCCTTACCCACTGTGCTATCACTCCAGCCCTAAGGAATATTATAAAATGTAAAACATTTGATATTTTTCCAACATTTGATCTACAAACATAAGATTGGGTTAAAGTTAGACCAAATATCTTTCAAACAGGCTGGAGAAATAGTACAGCAGGTAGGGTGTTTGCTTTGTTTCCTTTGCATGTGGCAGGCCCAGGTTCAATCCCTGGGATCCTATATGGTTCCCTGAGCACTGCCAAGAGGAATTCTTGATTGCAGAGCCAGGAATAACCCCTGAGCATTGCTGGATATGGTTCCCAAACAATGTTTCAAACAACTTCAAATGTTTAATTGGTACTGATCCATTCACAAGTTTTCCTCTGAGCTGGAGGACAATACAAGGGTTAAGGCACTTGCCTTGCACACTGCTGACCCTTCTGAGCACAAGGATGATTCTTGAGCACAGAGCAGAATGAGAACCTGTCCATTTCCAGATGTGGACCCCAAACCCAAAGTCCTTCCCTGAAAGTTTCACTCAAAGAATACTGAATGGGGCTGTAGAGTCAGCCTTCAAACCTGATCTTGTATCTGCCTCTGCTTCCTACTTCATTCATATCACTTCCATAAGGATACTGACACTCCATGTTTCAGGGTCTTGGTCTTTAAGTTAGGCACAGATGTGGGAAAGTGAGTTTATGGAAGAGTGGCTCAGTCTGTGGCCTCTTAGCACCTGGCACAGCCACTGAGAATTTCAGCAGAAACCACAGCCCAGGTTGCTGGGCAAATCATTATCCTGTGAGAAGGGATTTGGTTCCTCACAACAGCTGAAAGTCAAAAAGACCAGGTTCATCAGAATGATGAATGGGTGACCTCTGCCCATATCCTCCCATGTTTCTGACAACTCTGTAGTCATACCCACCAGCCACCTCTGGCTGGTGCCAGATAATCTCAACAGCCATGATCCATAGACTCATTGTCGTCCTCTCTTGGAAGAGAGCATAAAACGACACCGGCATAGCCATACCGCCAGACCCTGTGCCAGGGTGTTTTATTCGGGGCATGGGGAGGGGGAGGCCTCTCTCAGCCCCAAGGGATCCAGCCCTGGCAGCCGAAAACCTCCAGAGCTCAACCACTGCCAGGCTCACGGCTGCTCTCCACATGCTCAGGCCAAGCCTCACCCATGAGTAAACCTATTCCTGGATATCTCATACCTCACACCATTCATACTCCAGTACTGAAAGTAGAAGGCAACCAGTCTTAGAAGGAAATGTATTTTTACAGATATACACACACACGCATATATATATATATATATACACACACACATATATATATATGCACACAAGACTCAATTCTTTTTGTTTTTCTTTTTGTTTTTTTGGGTCACACCAGGCGATTCACAGGTGTTACTCCTGGCTCTGCACTCAGAAATTACTCCTGGTGGTGCTCAGGGGACCATATGGGATGCTGGGAATCGAACCCGGGTCGGCCATGTGCAAGGCAAACACACTACCTGCTGTGCTATTGCTCCAGCCCAAGACTCAATTATTAACAACATATTGGTAATCTCTTATAAAAGGGCGTAATGTCCCCTGGGTGAAATACAACAATCTTCACACATTCTCCTCTAAGTAAAGTCTTTTGGAGTATTTTCAGCAATTTATTCATAATGATTTAGTTCTGCTTTAGGGCTTAGGGATTGGAGTTTGGGATGGAAACATCTAAAATATGGTAGTGGAAAGGTGTAATGGTGGTGGAATTGGTGTTCTAATATTAAATGCACCGAGGTGATAATACAATGAATTGGGAGGTTGTCTTATATGCTGCTGACTCAGGCTCAATTCCCAGCACCACACAGATCCCCTGAGCCCCACCAGGAATGATCCCTGAGCACAGAATCAGGAGAAGTCCTGCGCACCATCAGGTGTGGCCCCCAAACAAAAAATGGACAAGAAAGAAAGATAGGAAGGAAGAAAGAGGGAGGAAAGGAAGGAGGGAGGGAGAGAGGAGAGAAGGAGGGGAGAAAGAAGGGGAGAGAGGGAGAGAGAGCAAAAGGGAAGGAAGGAAGGGAGGGAGGGAGAGAGGGAAGGGTGAAAGGAAGGAGGGAGGGAGGGAAGGGCTGAGAAAGAAAAACCAATCTGGGGAACATGTTGGAAGCTAAGGGGTCTAAAACCAATATGCTAGTTGAAGTTGTGAAAATGATGGAATAAAAACTTCCGAAAATCACAAACTTGAGCAAAACACAAATCACTTTGAAAAACAGAATCAGAGGTCCAGAGAAATAGTATAGTGCGTAGGACCTTTGCCTTGCAAGCAGCCACGTCTGTCTTGATCCCTGGTACTGCAGAAGGTCTCCCTGAGTACCTCCAGAAGTTGAGCCAGGTGTAAGCTTATGAGCATCGCCGCATATGGCCCCGAACAAAACAAACACATAATTAGGGGTCATGGGTGTAGTACTGGAGCCCTAGGACCACATGCTCCCCACTAGCACTGCCTGGTGTAGCCCTGATGGCTCCTGATGTCCCCTGGGGGTGGAGTTCACCTCTGAAATAAAATACAAAATAGAATCAAAGTTTAAGACTCCTGTAGATTAGCCAGACTTGGTATTTGTTCATGAATAAACAGCATGTAGCTGAATTTTGCTAAGAGTTCTGCGGTATTTGAACTTGCCTTGTTATCTTTCCCCCTAGCTCCACTGCAACTTAAAAACGCAACAGCCTGACTGGGGCCAGAAAAAGGTCAGAGGCCTTCAGAGTTCCTCCTCAGAGAACAGTATCTGGTCTGGTCTGTTCCATAGACAATTCCACAGACAAAGCTGTCTTTATTTGACAGAGCTGAGAGTTCACTCAGAGCAAACAGACTTTTTCCTACTGGTATTTGTTGAAAACAAAGAGATCAAGTATTCCCCACCAGGGACGCCCAGAGGAGTGGAAAACAATGGTTCACAGCAGGCTACTTAAAAAGTGGCAGCTTATGAAGCTGAGCAACCGCCAGGTGTGCCCCCCCCCCCCAAAAAAAAAAGGTAAGAAGGAAGAACAAGAGGTATGTTGCTTACCTTGTATAGGGGCCAACCCAGTTCTGATCCCTGGCACCCTATATGGCCACCTGATCCACTCCAGGCGTGATCCCTGAGAACCAGAAGTAAGCCCTGAGCACTGCCGATTATGAACCAACAAACCAATCAAACAACCAAACAAACAAAAGTAGCCTCTCCAGATGAAAAGCTGGGAGACTCTGAGTTGGGATCCAGGATCTGCTTAGTGCAGAGCACACTCCTTGTAGGCATGAGGCCACATCCGTCCTCTCCAACCCTCCTCTTTGGGGAGTTCCAGGGCCACAACAAAGTGTGTGGTCTCTGGAACACCACAACCAAGTGTGTGAGCACCCCAACCATAATTTCCCCTCAAGCTTTCGTAAGTAATGCAAACCAGTGTGTGAGCACCTCGGGGAGTTGAGGAATGTGACTCCCTGTGAGCACACGTGTAAACAATGTGACCAAGTGTGTGATTCCAGCCAGCATCACAACTAAAGTGTGTGCCCCCATACTAAGGGAAAAGGCAGCTCAGATAGAGAAGGGAGCACCAAATAAAGGGTGTTGGGAGAATCCTCCCAGGATGGGAGATGCATGCTGAAAGTAGACTATAGACAGAACATGATTGCCACTCGATGCCTCTTTTGCAAACCACAGCACCCAAAAGGAGAGAGAGAACAAAAGGGAATGACCTGCCACAGAGGCAGGGTGGGTGGGGGGACGGGGGGTGGGAGGGATGCTGGGATCAGTGGTGGTGGAAACTGGGCACTGGTGGAGGGATGGGTACTCGATCATTGTATAATTGAAACCAAAGCACAAAAATTTGTAAGTCTACAACTGTACCTCATAGTGTTTCACTAATAAAAATTAAAAAAAAAAAGTGTATGCCCCCTAAGGGGCAACACAATCAAGCCCGTGCAACCCACGGTCGCTGAAATAACAAAAAACAGGGGGTGGGGGGGTGAGGGGGCAGAATTATAAATAATACTTTAGCAGTTACATACGACAAAAAAAAAAGAAAAAACAAACCAGATTTTATAGCTCTGGTTCAGAAAAGTAATTAAACAAGTGATTAAACAAATTAGCAACAAAAAGTCCTGGAGAAAGAGAATGGAATTTTTCAGAGCTGTCACACTGTATTACTTAAAATGTCCAGTTTTCAACAAAAAAATAAGAGCCAAGCAAAGAAACAGGAGACCAGGGCCCTTCTACAGGACAAAACACTGAACAGGCATTATCCCTGAGGAAGTCCAGGCATTCAACTTACTGAAAAAATAATTCAACTATTTCAAATACACTCAAAGAACCAAAGGAAACTGTATTTAAGAAACTAAAGCAAAGTATGAGGAAGATGTATCAGCAAATAATGGGGACGGCAAACACATTAACCCTTATACTGCATCTTGGGTTTTTCCAGTGTTCTAAATTTCTGAAGCCTAGCTATGAATGTTTTCTTTAGTGGACTGTGCTTTTCATATTATGATTAAAATGTTAATACCAGGGGTTAGAGCAATAGTGCAGCAGGTAGGGTGCTTGCCTTGCATGTGGCTGACCAGAGTGCAATCCTTAGGACCCCAAATGGTCTCCCAAGGCCCAGCAGAAGTGGACCCTGAGCAGAACCAAAAGCAAGCATCGAGCACTGCAGGGCGTGGCCAAAAAAAACAGAGAGAGAGAGAGAGAGAGAGAGAGAGAGAGAGAGAGAGAGACGCTTAATGCCAAACCCAGGGTCACATAACATATATTTTCTCCAACCGCTCCTCCCACCCCACCACTTTTTTTGGTCATGAGTGAGTTTTATATCTTTGTATGTTACATTAGGTCTATAATCCCTTTTATGTTAACTTTTGTAGGTTTTTTATTTTGCTCAGTGATCACACCTAGCAGTGCTCAGGGGAACAGACCTCGGTCCAGGTGCCAGGGATCAAACCTGAGTTAGCTGTGTGAGACAAGCATCCTACCTGTGTGATCTCTCTGGCCCCAGTGAGGTATGTTTTAATATAATTTTATTAGTCAACTAAAACATTATCAAAAGTTATCACACATTATAGGTAATGTGGATAATCTTCTCCATTGCCGTTCTGGAGGATGTGATGGATCCATCAGGACGTCGGAGGGCAGTCATCTTGGTCTTATAGTTGGCGAAGGACAGGCGGGCGTTACGAATACTTTTCCCGGCTTCTGCCGCATCTACCAGTACTTCTGCTCTTCTCTCTTTGAGGTCTTCCTTGATCGCAACTCTGCACTGCTTTGCAAGCTCGGACGTTAGCTTGCGGTTGCCTGAGGCATGCGCCAAACCACGCTGGCGAATTAGCTCAAGAGTTTTCGAAGATAGGCGACTTTTTGTGGCTATCTCTCTCTTGGCGTTCCTCGCACATTCATGGAGGTGCTGAACCAGTCGATCGTATTCCTCGTCAATGTTGTCAACAATGGCATCTTCCCATGTTGCCGCAATAGTACCAAAGAGTTCCCAGTTGGTGGTCATTCTGGGAGTTCTCTTTTTGAACTTTGCAGCCCTTTCTCCCCGCTCTGTGAAGTAGAATTTTGCACGAAGGAGACGGTGGTCCGATCCCGTTCAAAATTTTGGGACAACAGCGACATCAGTCAGGCAAAACCGTCGATTGAATATGATGTGGTCTATTTCGTTGTGGAATCGTCCACCGGGAGACTCCCATGTCCATCGTTTAGATTCTGTCTTCTGGAACTGTGAGTTACCATGAATGGTCTTGGTCGACATGATGAACTCAGACAGTCTCTCACCCTGTTCGTTCCATTCTAGGCCATGGGTCCCGATGTGAAGTTCTTCAGCTGATCTTCTCGGTCCTATCTTGGCATTAAAATCACCCACAATGATCTTGTAGAAGGTGTGGTCTTCTTTATAGAACTTCTCTAGCTCCATGTAGAACTTCTCGATTTCTCTTTCATCATAATGAGATGTTGGTGCGTAGACAACGAAGATAGAAACTGCAGGCAGTGAGCCACATCTATTCAAATGTAAACGTCCGATTCGGGTTGTTAGGCATTCGAATGAATCAATGCTCTTGGTCAAGTTTGTGTTGACAAGGACACCGACGCCTCCAACACCTCTTTTATCGCATGTTCCGAGGATCAATTCTTCTCCCGTGTCGAAAACAGCATGGTGAGATTCGTGCCTTCTTGTCTCGGTCAGACCAATGATGTCGTACTTGATCATTCGCGCTTGTACCATCAGGTCCTCGATGGATGCATCTGATGCTAGCGTACGTGCATTGAAAGTACAGACGATCATTTTTGTCTTCCTTCGTTGTGGCAGCCTAGGTCGGCCTTGAGATTTTGTCGGCCTCTCCTTTCTCATCCTTCTCAGTGCTGCCATGTCGGTGAAGCCTTCAGGGTCAGGTGAATTAGACCAGTTGTAGTTACTGGTTTTGGCATAACGAATACACAGCGGATAGCTTGCCAGGCTCTTCCGTGCGGGCGGAATACTCTCGGTAGCTTGCCAGTCTTTCCGAGAGGTATAGAGGCTTTTGGGGTGGCCTCTAATCACCCTTGTAGGTGTTACCATATTTGAACCCTATCAAATATGGTACGACAATTCCAGAAGATGGGTATTTAGTGTCTTATGATGTGTCGCGCGGCCGCTTGCGGCCGCGCGGGTCCGGAAAGCGTCCTGGAGTGTGGCGACGGCTGGGTAGTGGAAGTAGTGTCCATGATTATCCATGACTTCTACTCAAATCTCTTCGATAGCCATGTCCACTTGCCGACATACCAAATTCCACAGGATGGGTATGTCGTTCCTAACGTTCTCCCTTCCGAAATCCGACACGCCATTTCGTTGGTAAAGAAGCAAACAGCACCCGGCCCAGACAAGGTCAGACCTGAACACCTGAAGAACCTGCCGTCAGTACTCATCAATACACTGGCTCGGCTCTTCACTCGCTACCTGTCTGAATGCAAGGTTCCGTCCCAATGGAAAACCAGCAGGACCGTACTACTGTTCAAGAAGGGAGACATCCATGACATTGGCAACTATCGCCCGATCTGCCTATTGTCTGTCATCTACAAGCTGTTCACTCGAGTCATCCTGAATAGGATTGGCAGAACACTAGATGAAGGACAACCATGCGAGCAAGCAGGGTTCCGCAAAGGATTCAGCACCATCGACCATATCCACACGGTAACCAAGCTCATTGAGGTTTCTCGGGAGTTCAAGATGCCGCTCTGCTTAACGTTCATTGATTTAAAGAAGGCCTTTGATTCTGTTGAGACAGAAGCGGTCATTGAAGCCCTAGCCAATCAGGGCATTCAAGCCCAATACATCAGGATCCTCCGTGAGCTCTATTGCGGATTCACTACCAGGATCTCACCATTCTACAAAGAAGTGATCGTTGATGTCAAGAGAGGGGTGCGGCAGGGTGATACCATTTCACCGAAACTCTTCAGTGCCACCCTCGAGAACATCATGCGACGACTGGAATGGGAAGGAATGGGAGTGAAGATAGATGGTCGGCAACTACACCACCTCCGCTTTGCTGATGACATTGTTTTAATAACACCAAACATCAGCCAAGCGGCACAAATGCTGGCCGACTTTGACCGTGAGTGTGGAAAGGTAGGACTACAGCTGAATCTTACGAAGACAATGTTTATGAGAAACAGCCTTGTTCCTGACGCCCCATTCGCTCTCAATGGAACGACCATCTCCGAATGCAACAGCTATGTGTACCTAGGTCGAGAGGTCAACATGAGAAATGACCTGGCACCCGAGCTGCGCAGGAGGAAGAGAGCGGCTTGGAACGCCTTCAAGAACGTCGAAGAAATAGCTAAGAGGACGAAGAACCTCCGGCTCCGGGCACATCTCTTTGATTCCACTGTTCTTCCTGCATTAACATATGCCTCAGAGACCTGGGCCCTACGCAAACAAGATGAGAACGCCATTCAGGTCTCCCAAAGAAGAAGAGAAAGAGCTATGCTTGGAGTAACACGTTTCACTCAAATGAGAGAACGAATCCGGAGTTCTGACATCCGTCGACGATCAAGGATCAGGGACGCTGTCTCATATGCCAAGGTGTCGAAAATCAGATGGGCTGGTCACGTAATGAGATTTAAAGACGACCGTTGGACTAGAGCTGTTACTGATTGGATTCCACGGGATGTCAAGAGACCGCGTGGCCGCCCACCTACCAGATGGTCAGACTTCTTTGTCAAGATCATGAACGATCGGTTTGAGGCCCTCCATGTTCCCGGAGCGAAGAGATGCCATTGGGCTACACTAGCACGCGACAGGGACAAATGGAGACGTTACTGGCGCCCGCTCGAGCAAATCGACGACTAACGGGAAGTTAAGTGATTAAGTGATAGGTAATGTAAAGTCGATTTATTTGATGATAAACACTCAAATGACAATTTACAATAAGCATGCCTTCAAATATATCATTTTATCAATTTCAATGTTATGATGTTAGAGAAAAAAAGATTTCCGGCACACATCGACCTAAAGTGATACAAGGACCTGCTTCATTAAACGTCCCCTCATGGTCACAATTTCCAATAACCTACCTGTGATTGAAGTGAGAAACTTACTATTTCACACTCTCTTACTTGCCAAGAGAATGTGTCATGCCTGAGGGGCAAGGAGAACCAAAAGTGAGGTCACTCAGTGAGATTCACTGAGACAAATAAAGAGCAAAGAGAATTAAGTTTTATTGTGGTTTCCACACAAATCACTTCTGTTGGTTGTTAAAACTTTGTAAACACGTATACTGAGTTATTCATATTTTAAAATGTGCAATAGTCGGGGTACCCCAGAGGGGGGCGGGTGAGACCCCTTCCCACCCCAAGGGATCCAGCCCTGGCAGCCAAAAACCTCCAGAACCCAGCTGCCACCATGCTCACGACTTCTCTCCACAAGCTGGGGCTGAACGTCACCCAAGAGTGAATCTGCAGAAAACCCAGGTATTCGCGACTTGTGACTGAATTCAATAGAACCAGAAATGGGAGACTTCCGCTCATGTCCTCCCCCCCGCCCCCACCGTTTGTGGCAACTCCAGTCATACCCACAAGCCACCTCTGGCTGGCACCAGATAATCTCACCAATGGCCATGATCCAGAGACTCATTATCCTTCTCTCTCGGAAGCGAGCATAAAATGACACATGCCACAGCCATACTGCAAGACCCCGTGGCAGGCTGTTTCATTTGGGATACCCCGCAGAGGAGTGGGTGAGGCCCCTTCCCAAGGGGCCCAGCCCTGGCAGCTGAAATCATGTACTGCGCAGCTGCAAAGCATACCTCACACCACATTAGGTGTGCTTTAATTTAACAACATACTAGTAATCTCTTATAGAAGGGCTTAATGGTCCCTGGATGAAATACAATAATCTTCACACACTCTCCCTTAAGGAAAGTTTTCTGGAGCATTTTCAGCGGTTTATTCATAACATCCTGTTGTTCGTCGATTCCCTCAAGCAGGCACCAGTAACATCTCCTTCATCCTAGCCCTGAGATTTTAAAAGAGCAATTTCAATGCTCTTTCAGGATTAGAAGAATGAGACCCATCATTGTTACTGGTATTTGGCATATTGAATATGACACGGAAGTTTGCCAGACTCTACCATGCGGGCAGAGTTCATAACAAACAGTACAAAATAAATTACTTTGGTTCTTCTTTGGGGCAGAGGTTGGGGTTCGGGATGGAAATATCAAAAATATGGTGGTGGGAAGGTATAATGGTGATGAGATTGGTGTTCGAATATTAAGTGTAATCAAATACGGTGAAGTACATTATAAAAATAAAATTAAAAAATAAAATGTGTAAAGTACAGTGGGGGTAGGGTGTTTGCCTTGCATGGGGCTGGCCCATGTTTGATGCCTTGCATCCCTATAGTCCTGAGTCCACCAGGGCTGATCCCTGAGTACAGAGCCAGGGATGTTCCCTGAGCACCTCTGGGTGTGGTCCAAAAGGAGGAGAGAAGAGGGGGAGGGAAGGGAGGGAAGGGAATAGGATGCTCCAGAGAACCCAACCACTTTCAAGGAGGTGGGGAAAAGTTAAGTAGCTGGAACCAAATGGATTAGGCATATCTATTGTGTTGTCTAGAACAAAATGTTTCCAACATATGTATTAAAGGCAGATGATCACTTGTCATCCTGTTGATCATCAATTTGCTCGAGTGGCCACCAGTAACGACTCCATTTGTCCCTGTCACGTGCTAGCGTAGCCCAATGGCTTATTTGGGCTCTTTCAGGGCCAGGGTAATGAGGCCCGTTATTGTTACTGTTTTTGGCATATCGAATACACCACGGGGAACTTGCCAAGCTTTGCCGTGTGGGCAGAATACTCTCGGTGGTTTGCGGGCCGGAGGGATGGAGGCTTTTGGGGTGGCCTCTAAGGCAGATGGTAAAACAGCAATTTACTAAAGCCAAATGATTAATGTGAAGTGTAAAATTTTTGTCTAGATTGAATTTTTGCATATGCATCTCTAGTTTTCCCATTACAATTTGTTAAAAAGTTTATCATCTCTGAACTGTCAAGTTATTGGTTGACTGTGTGGATTTAGTTCTATACACTCCCTGCTGTTCTATCGATCTTCCTACTCTTCATCAATATGACACTGTCTTTACTGTGTCTTATAGTAAGGCTTGAAGTTAAGACCCTGTCAGTCTTCAGTTTTGTTCTGTATTATATTGGCTATTTTAAGTCTTTTGCCTATTCTCTAATTTTTTATAAACAGCTTTCACTACCCATACAACAAATGCTGGGATTTGAAAGCATTAAAAATATATAGATCAACTGGGATGAGCAGTCTCACAATATTCTTACTTATGAATATGAAACAACGTTCCCTTTATTTGAATCTTCTCTGATTTCTATTATCAGTTGTGTAGATTTCCTCATGAAGATTTTGTAAATGCTTTGTTGTATTTTGTTAGGGTGTGTGTATGTGTGTGGGTGTGATGAGGGGGCAGTAGATACATACTAATGTATGTGGCATTGTGCATTTAAACAGGTTGTTTATGGCTGGCAAATAAGAAAGCAACAAACCTTTTGATATTAACCTTGTATGCTTATTTAAATTCCTTGTTTTAACAAACAAGTTCATTCATTCCTTATTCATTAGTTATGTTATTCTTATTTATCAGTTCAGGTTTTTGTTTTGCTTTCAAAATTTTTCTACATTGATAATCATGTAATCTTCAAAAGCAACCTTATTTCTTCCTTCCCAATTTTTTCTTCCCTTCTCTTATTAACTAATTTTGATATTAGAAGTAATGTGAAGGGACCTTCCTGCCCTCCACCTCATTTTAGCAGAGAAACATCTAGTTTTTCACTGTAAGTATGAAGACACTAGGTATTTTCTGGATGTTCTTTAATAAGCTGAGCAAATTTTCTCCTATAGTTTTCTACAACTTTTTATTATGAATGGATGTTAGATTTGCCTGATGATTTGAAATCTATTGCTCACACAAATTTTCTTCTTTTGTCGATGCAAAACATTTTACTACTGTGTTTTTGATACTGAAAGTTTTTTTTTTTTTCACTTTTTATTTTTGGGCCACACCCAGTGATACTCAAGGGTTACTCCTGGTTCTGCACTCAGAAATTACTACTGGCAGTGCTTAGGGGACCATATGGGATGCCAGGGGAAAAAACTCGGGTCGGCTGTGTACAAGGCAAATGCCCTATCTGCTGTACTATCTATCTCTTTGGCTCCTGAAACAGTCTTAAAGATGGAATACGTACTATTTGGCAATTGCACATAATTCTTTTTTATATATCACTGCATTTAACATTCAACTTTTTTTGAGGTAAATTTAAATCTATATTCATGGAAGATATTGGTCTGCAGTTTCTTATCTGATTTTGGTATTAGGTTATTGCTGGTCTCATAGAATACATTAGAAAGCATCCCTTCTATTTTTATTTTCTGGAATAAATCATAAAGTTGATATAATTGCTTCTTTAAACATCTGGTAAAGCTTATACACTGCTGTGGGAAGTCCTAGGTTAAATCCCTGGCACTGCAAAAAGCAACAACAAAAACTGGAAAATAATTTCACCTGTTTAATTTCACATTAAACCTCTTTGCCCAGATATTTTCAGTTTTGAAAGGTAACTATTGATTCAATTTTTTAAAAAACAGATCATCTGAATAGGCTTTAATTTGGAATGTTTTAGAAAAGACTGCATCTTTCGGGAACATGATTCATTTAAAAACTTTCTATTATCAACTAGTCTTTTCCCCTGTCATTAAATTTGTTCATAACATTCATTTATTATCTGTAAAATAAAAAAAAACTTTTTTAGATATAAAATGATTGACATATTACATTCTCTCAGAAATATTCTTTCAGATCAAAATGATACCCCTAACTGCATTTTGTGAAGAACAAGATAATCTTCCTTCAGACAGAGGGGTCCTTCATTTGGACTGACAAGGTTTTACATTTAAAATCAGAATAGAAGGGCTAGTGCTGGGAGGAAGCAAGTAATAACCACAGCAGAAGAGACTCTTGTAAGCCATTTTTCATTTTTTAAATCTCTTAGTTTCTCCCTGACACCCCTCTCCCAAGTGAGTCAGTAATTCTCTTTCCCACTTAGCATCTTTCTCAAGCCCTTTTTTTTAATTTTCCATAAAATATAACCAATTGTTACAAAATTCCAACAAGATATTTCCAAGAAATAATCTTCACAACTCCTATAAATTACTACAGCTCATCTTTATTTTGTAACTGAACAGTTAAAAGTCACAGCTCGAGTTTTGTACCTGAACAACTATTTCTCAATAAAAATAATAATATGGTCAGCAAAACTGCAACAGTATTTCACACATTATGAACTGCTTTTCAGGCTACAACAATTTAAATTCAAATCAGCATTCTTGTGTCAATGTTGTACTTTTTACACTAATTTTGGTAACCCTAATTTTTCACTGAAATTAAGACAAATACACAATGTCTTAGAGCACATATTAAATTGCAGTGACAAATGCACAGTGATGAGTTCAAATTATCCAGCATTGACCAAATTCAAGCGTATACATTTTTAAATGAACCCTAAGCTTTTTTGCCTTGTAGTCAAGGGAACAAATTATAAAGAAAGACATTTTCTGCGATATTGAGGAGGAGAGTTAAATTAAAATTTCAGGGGCCAATGCCATTTTGATTCTTGTTTAATACAATGAAACATGAAATGGCAGCAAAAATGTAAAATTATATTTTAATTAGGAAACTTGCTAGACTTATTATCTTTTGACCTTTATCCTTATATATAGCACCTGAAAAGAAAAAAAAAACACCCAAATTAAAACACCCTCTACATAGAACTGAAAAAACAAAACAACTGCTAAAAATACCATAGGTGAATATTTAGTAAAGTATCTGTCCTAAATTAAGCCTACACTGTAGAAAATAAAGCTTTTCTTATTTGAAAAGACTACAGCAGGGATCATAACTGCAATGTGCTGATACTGTCAGAATACTGGGTTGGACAGCTTCTATTTTTTTAAGGACATATACTCTAATAACAAAGAAAATGAAAAACAGCTTAATGTAAACTGTTTTGGTAACTTAAATCCTGCCCCTCAAAAGATGTATCAAGCATCTGGACTTGCCCCTTGCAAATTACTTGTGGTTCAGTACAGACTAATCCTAAGGTACAATGCAAAATAAAATAAATTTCCAAGTATTTTCAGAAAGTACAAAAAAAAATAGGAAAAGCAGAAATGACTATAATAAACCAAATTTGACTGGAGTTCTGTTAGCTAAGAGAATCCAAGAGTCCAGCAAGGCCAGTCAACTGGGTAGCCTTTGTTGTAACTAAATTACAGAAAATGGCAAAGCTAGAATCACACAAGTTACCTATTAAATATAGAATTATCAGGTCACTGTAAAGCATTTAAACTTGGGTTTAATCCAATAAGCTCTATATACTAGTCCATTTCCCCCCCCCCCATAATTACAAAACTCCTAGGATAAATTTTACTTTTAAACATATAAATTAACTCAGTAGTATGAAATAAAGTGCTACTATTTGAATTTCAGAAAATCAACTTAAGCACTGAAGTTTGACCTACTCTACATAATACATGAAAAATTAACAATCTTGTCAACTCAATTAAGGATGCGAAATAATGGGTACTAGAACTGCAGAATTGGGGGTTGAAACTTTCTTCCTTGGGAAGGCAAATAACTAAAACACTACAATTCAGGAGTAGAAACTAAAAAGTTCCTTCAGTCAAGGATAAAATGAGCACAGCTGTGACCATAACGGATATGGGAAACCACAAGTCAGTGTCTACCTGGATTTTAGGATTATAAGCAGGCTGAGTCAGTTATTAAGTTTATCACAAGTTCTATCTGCTAAAAATTTAAAACTTCCAACATGAAGGGGAATCCTGACACTACTCCTGTAAGAACTCTAACAACAAGGAAGGTGGATGATCAATTTATAGCTGTTTAGGGTCTAGCTTCCTAAACTGTGGTTTGTAACCCCACATGGGGTTATGCAACATTTTAAAAATGTTTTAAAACAAATTTCTTTATGATTTATTATTAGTGAATGTCTGACTTGTATACCTACTTTATATACCTCTCTATCTGGGGTTGCTTTCTTAAGCAAAAGGGGCAAGCAAAAGTGGAAAAAGTTTAAGAAACTCTGATTTAAGATGTTTACTTCACAAAGACTTCAGTGTAAAATAAAAATCAGTGATCTTTTTTTAAGAAGTTGGAGGGATGGAAGTAGGAGTCAAAATAATGAAGGCCCCACTGAGTCATTTAATGAAATATAATAAATATTACAATTTAAAGAGGGTATTGAATGAATCATGCCTAAAGAAGCTGGTTTACAATGCAGGGAGCTTTTGTGTTCAGCTGAATTAATAAGCCCTTAAAGATTTAAGACTCCACTTCTACAAGTCAGATTTGGGATAATGGTCTTCTTTCTCTAAGATACTGGGAATTAAAAGGCAAAACTATCTGTCAGGGGCCTCTGTACATATTTACTGTTGTGAACCTTAGGCACAGTTTTCTGGCTTTATCACCCCCACAATGTTCTCTTGTGTGTCTGACAAAAGACAAGTATGGGGACTTTCCTTTGTGGTAAACACATATATACTTTTTTTTTTTTTTTGCTTTTCGGGTCACACCCAGCTGATCCTTAGGGGTTACTCCTGGCTCTGCACTCAGGAATCACTCCTGGCGGTGCTTGGGGGACTATATGGGATGCTGGGAATCGAACCCAGGTCGGCCGCGTGCAAGGCAAACGTCCTACCCAATGTGCTATTGCTCCAGCCCCAACACATATATGCTTAAAACTGCATTTTGTATAATTAAGTGGAATATACTCTTCCTTTCTTTCTTTTCAACCCAGATGACTTTTTACCAAAACAAGAGTATCTTTAGAATCAAGTTATTATTCTAGTAACATTTGAAAGATACATTCATCTTTTTTACAGCATGAAAGACATACAAATACTATTGTTTCCTTCTTAAACAATGAAGTAAAAGTTAACAGCTTCAATCTTTCAGTCCATAGAAAAATATTTTTGTATACTTTACACAACAGGAAAACTCTACAGTGTTAAGCTGGAACTTTTATGAGCATAACAAGGCTTTCAAATATTTTCATTCTTATGTTGAAAAAGTTTAAAGGTTTCTTTCTAGAAGTTAAACAGTAGAACTTCCTCCTAAAACTGTAATTTTTAACTTGCAATATTGCTTTAAATCTGTAAATTAGAAAAAAAATGGTTAACTTACTTATGAACTGAATCATATCTAGTCAATGTTGATGATTACAACTCAGTAGATAATATTTCTGGTTGTTCTTTTAACTAGGATTACTAAAATAAAAACAATGATTACAAAACTTTGAGAATTAACAGTAAACTGCATAGAAAAACATACAGTAAATAGCAGCACATTTAATAATGGAAACAAATACATATTTGATATCCACCCACAACTTCATCAAGGCTATTAAAATAAAACGTCTATTTTCTGGCTGAAACAGGGTTTGCTTGTTTTTGGAAACACTGAAAGAATTATTGTAATTGCTATTAAGAAGCAATAAAAACGGGCTGGAAGATGGCTTAAAGAGCGTCAGAACATGTTTTGTAAATAGGAGCCCTGGGTTCAATTCCCCCGCATCACATGGTCCCAAGTGCTGCTGGGAGTGGCTCAAATATTTAATGGGAAAAAGCAATGACGTCTGTATATAATACAAATTTGTGTTGAAATACCTGTACACATGTAAATTAAAAATATACAACATAGGAACTAATCTCAGGGATTTTTAAAAACACAAAATTGCTGAATTTATTGACTAACAGCCCTCAAATATATCTTACTATGAAAATTTCATTGCAGCAATACAATTCTCTAAGAATGCTATAAAACACTGCTATAAATTCCGTTGATACTTACACTTGGACACGAATAAATACTTGGCAAAAGAGAGTAATTCTGATATTTGATTAAAAACAATACACTGGGTTTTAATAACAGAGCTCTATAACTTCAGTAAAACTTTTCTCTCATACTTGCTCTCTCACCCCCTCCCTTCCTAAAGACTGCAGCTGGATAACTGAAATGGGGTGCAAGCAATGCTGATACATCTTGTTGATATGGCAGCTGATGTAAGAGATAGCAGTGGCATAAATTATCTTTGTTCTGTCATACACGATGTTTATTCTAACACATTTACCATAATTTTACAATATCTTAGCCTAAGCAACTTAAAATGCAAACTTAACTACAAAATAATGATATAATAAGAAGTGTAAACATACTCCACATTACTGAGACATAAATAATTTTGTATGAATTCAAAACTACTTTGGCAACATAACCACCATTATTTCTTAAATATTCAAGAGATAATAGAATGTTGTTAAATTTTTTGTTTCCTTCTCCCTTTCTGATATTATAAAACAATTAATGGTTTAATTACACTACATGTTTATGTGAACATAAATTATTGGTTACAAGTGAATGTATATTCTAAGTCTTAATTCTATGTCTTAAGTGCTTTTTAAAAAGTCTTAATAGTTTGCATCTTAATGTTTCATATGGCATATAAATGAGCATATACTCTATAAAAGCTTATGTTCTATCGGTGAATCATAATTAGCAAACTGAGTGGGGTCCTAATAAGGATCATTACTTTTTAAATTATTGTCAGAGCCACACCCAGACCATGTGGTGCTAGGGATCAAACCCAGGGCCTCACAGACGCAAAGAAGGCATGCTGTGCTCTACCGTTTGAGCCAACTCCCCAGCCCGCTTTTAAAAAAGCCTACTTAACCTCTAAATTGTTGTCTAAGATCATCATCGTTTTAAGTGAAAACACTGCCTGAGTTTAACTCTTGAGCTGAAATAAACTATTTCACAATGCACAATATTCACATGTATTATTTATAACAACTGAAGCTGAAATTGTTTAAGATCTCAAGTTCTTTTAAGCTCTCAAGTAACAGTACCTTTAGGGGAAAGGAATCTTTTGCTAAACTTTGATTAGAACAAAGCATAGCTGCCAACAGATTATGTGTAACTCTGCAATTACAACGATCCTTTACCTCAGGATTTTTAGCACTAGCCTTTGTGAAACAAACATATAAACCTCAAAGTATCTTCACGTACTTGGAACCTTCAAGTAACTGTCTTAATGGTTTACCACCCCTTTTTATACATTTACAGTGATTTTTCATCTATTTTTTTCTCTTTATACTTAATCAAAATGATCACTCTTTCCCCTATTTGTACTATATTTGTACTAGTGGGTTTTACAGAAATTATTTTTTAAGCTATTTACCTCTAGTTTGAGTGGATGTATGGGTCTAACACATATTAACAATTCTTCTTTTTCTGAATGTATATTCCAAAATATTCTTCATCCTACATACAGTGCTGGCACAAATCAGACGAACATTTGAAATAAACATGGTAATACAATTCTAAATGAGAAGAAAGCTTTGCACAAACATTTCTTAGCACTTAAAGACTCTTGAATCACCAATATCTATTTCCACTTCTCAGAAAAAAAGTCAGCATTGATTTCTTGAGTATGTACAGGTTGGGGGTGAGGACATTGGCTGAAGATGGGAGAAAGTAGTTTAGATATGAGAAATTTGGCATTTTTCACTTGTCTTGCAGGCATGAGGCTCTGGGTTTTATCCCTGGCACCATGACGGGGGAGAGGGGCATTTTAAAATTACATTACATTGGTATGAATGGAATCTAAAACTACTTGGTGTATAAAAGCTGGATTTCTAGAATACTGTTTGATTGATAAGCAGTTTTTTTTTTTTTAAAAAAAGGGCTTAGGTGGGGCCCAGAGCAAGAGTATAGCAAATAGTGCATTTGTCTTGCATCCAGCTGACCTGGGTTCAATCCCTGACATCCCACACTGGGTGCCACCCCACCCCCCAAAAATAGAAGCATAGATGTTGGGGATACTTTTATCTGTTGGGTAAAAAGTAAGACAGAATTAGAATGTTCATTTTAAGGGCAATTTATTTTAAATGGTAAAATTCCAATAACTATGCTTTTAAAAAGGGATCTTTCTGTACATATTGACAGAGGGTAGCTCCCAGATGAAAAATATATATGAGAACTTAAATCTTAGGTTCTAATATATTATCATCTAAAGGCTTGCATTAAAAAGGCAGCATAGTTCATTGCCAACAAATCATTACAGTTAATCTCAAAAGTGTAAACAAAGCCCTAAATTAAAGAACATGCCAACTATGACATTTGCCTATTTATATCTACAAACATATATTTTCATACAGTAGAACAGACTTTTTTTTTAAATTCAGGTAAAAAACAACTACCAAAACAGGCATTAATTATATAGACACCCCTCAGCCCTGCAACTTGATTTTACTTTTTCACTTTTTAATCTATCCTGATGTTACTAGCAGCCTAAAGTACTTTTTTTGTGAATAGAGAATGGAATGTTCAAATAAAACTATAGCTATTTACTAAATTATACTGTCTTGACTGTGAAATCCAGAAATAGATAAGAGAATTTTTCTTTGACATAAAGGTAATGTTTACTCTTCCTTAAAAAAATATTTTAATACAATAATTTATTTGGCATCTTGCTATAGTGTTTAGGAGCTTCCTAAAATTTATTATTATGGATTTTGAAAATCTGAACTAATTTTATTATTACCTAAGTAATAAGATTTCTTAAGATTATTCTTATTACTTATTCTTAAGTAGTCAGATTACTTAAGATTTTAAAATTTACATTCTCCCATCATACTAAATGGCATTCTAAAATGTCTACTATTAAACTAAGTTTTATTAAGTTCATACATAAATATTCAGAAGTTACTAGGAAATGAATCTACTTTAACCAAACCATATAAAATAATTGTGTAATAGAACATTTTAACAGGTGAACAAATTTCCATTTATATTAAAACTGGGCAATTTTAAAGTTTCTATCTTAAAATAGTAGACTTAAAAAAACTTGAAGAGGAAAACATACACATTCTTAAAGGGAATTAGATTTTTCCATCAGGCTGATCAAAACTTGCCATATTAACATGTTCATAGTTCAAGTAAGTATATACAAACGGTAGTCATTTGGTGATTCATAAAAATGACAAGAGGATCCTCATTTTATTTATTGATGGATTACATTTGGAAAAAAGTCAACAATGTTCCGTTCCTTGTCTGAAGTGTCCCAACTAGGAGGATCAGTGGGATCAAAGCTTAATCTGAACTGAAATAAATTCTGAAGAGTAATAATTTAGTGGCAGAACTAAATCACAGTTAGCTATTCTAATTTTAGAGTATCAATGTTTTACTTTAATGTGCACGTTAGATGCCATTTCTAAAGTTAAAGATAAAATAAATATAAAATTTAAAGAATAAAGTATTTTTAAACTTGAGCTGCTAAACTGTAACCCTTGTTCCTTGGGAAAGGAATGTGCAGATATTGAACAATTCCACAGCAGCAGTGCTCATTCAGTAGAATACAAATTACCTTTCCTTATGGCAAAATACAGTAATTGAGTAAAGAAATAGAATTGCCTTAACCTTCTGACTGTGTGACTCTCAATACAAGAAGCTGTATTTAATGATGTGAACTGATGATTCAAAATGCATAAGAACATAGGCGTACAATTTACGTAAATACCTCCTATTGGGGTCAAATGAGTGCCTTTTCGTTAGACATACAAAGACGTCTCAAGGCACTTAAGGGGTTAAGACACAATGCATGCATTCCTTTACATCAAGTATGTGAACTTACATGATTTGGAATAAGCCAACTTTATGATAAATATAAGTTACATTATTGAACCCAAGAAAATGTGTAGATTCATATTTATACTTTCTATAAGATGCTGGTAAATGGCAATGTGCAGCATTTCCTGGGAAAAGCAAATTCCACCTTTCTTCTCATGAACAGCAGGTCTCTATAGGAGGAGTAGGGAAAGATGTGCTGCATCCATAGGCAGTGTATTGGCTAATATTGAGAATAATATTGCTAACGTTTTAAAAATAAAATCTGGTAATCAGTATCATAAGTACATAAATCACTGGAAAACACCAGAGTGGACTCCTGATGTTTACTTCTTTTTGCTTTCAAGATACAAGTGTATATCAGAGATGATGAGAATTCTGAGCCTTGTTTGTGGCAATTCTACGAGAAGGGGACTGCATGGCACCACCACAAAATTTCATAAATTACCCTGAACATACACAGTTATTCACTATTTGTTCGGAGCAAAGCATGAAATAGTCTTCAAACAATGAGTTATAGATTTTAAGAGAGTGATATTTTTTAAAACATAAAGTGCAACAGTGCTGAAGTTTTCAGTTTCTGTGATTTCTCTTTGTTAAGATGCCATTTCCTGCAAGCAGTATTATGGCAGGTTGAATATGAAGGAAAGCAGTTTCCCAATTCATATTCCAGACCTTTTGCATTCTTATTTGTTTGATGATGCTAAGGGTTTAACAAATCCTTCTTCATAAACTTTCAAAATAGCTTCACATACAAATCTGTATTGGCTCTGAAAAATAAAAGATAAAAAACAGAATAAGAAAATCTAGAAAACAAAACAAGCAAGCACATCACTTGGTTGCTTATATTAAAAAAAAAGAGCAAAGTAAGAATGCAGAAATAGCATTTTCTATTAAGAGAAAGGCAACAAATACAAAAGCCTGACAATATATTTCATCGGCAACACTCAGGCACTAGTGGTAGGGATGTAAAGGACTACAATGCCTCTTGATGGAAATTTGGCAGCACCTAGCAAAATACATAAATTTATCTATTGATCCAACATTCTCACTTCTAAGAATCTATCCAAAAGACAGATTATGGGCTGGAGCATATGCTTTGCATGCAGGAGCCTGGGCTTGATCCTTGGCCTGCTGGGTATCCAAACAAAAACAAACAAGGTAAGCTAGACAAAGAAGTTGAAAATACATACTTGTAAATGAGGCTCTTCAGTGTTTCATTATTTATTTATAATAATAAAAATGTAAAAATAATACATGCGACCACCAATGTAAGGAACTGACAATAATTTGTGGTATAATGTAAGAGTGGGATATAATTGCTGTAGTAGGCAGGGAAAGACATAAGTCTACAGCCCATTAGGAAATGATTCCAGGATATTTTGTAAAGTTAAAAAAAGCAAGGTAAATACGTCTCATTCACTGCTGATGGGAATGTTGCCTGATCTGACCCATACGGAAAGCAGTATGGAGATTTCTTAGAAAAGTAAGACCCCACCTGTCATATGACCCCACAATTCCATTTGGGCCATCGACTCTTAAGACACAAAAACATTAATTCAAAAGCCTATATGCATACCACTAATCATTGCAGCACTTAGTACAATAACTGGGACATGGAATTAACCCAGTGTCCAACAATATACAAGTGAACAATGAATGTGTGGTATCTGTACAAAATGAAATACTTTGCAGCTGCTGTGAATGAAAAAATCATGCAATTAGCTACAACTTGAATGAACTGGAGGAATCTGAAGGAATGTGAAGTGAAGTAAGCCAGAAGAAGCGGACAAATACTGGGTGATCTCATTTATGTGTGGCAAACAGAATAACAGGGTAAGGGAATGCAAAGTGTCAAAGGGGTAAAAACATATGTAGTCTTATAAACCAATATAACTTAAAACTAAGCAGAATGGACTCTGAAAATAAGTTACACATAAGTCTTTTAGAAATTAATTTTTTAAAAGTCAGTTTTACTAATATTAATTATAAGTTGCAGTTTAATAAGCAAACTGCATTATTAAAATTTAAAAGATGATTCTTGAGGCCAGAGAGAGATTATAGCAGATAGGGCACTTGCCTTGCATGGAGCAGACCCATCTCTGATCTCCGGCACCCTATATGGTTCCCTGAGTCCACAAGGAGTAATCCCTGAGTGCAGAGCCAGGAGTAAGCACTGAACACGGCAGGGTACGGTCCAAAAACAAAGCAAAACAAAACCCCCCAAAACAAAACAAAATAAAAAACCCAAAAAACTAAAACCAAAACAAAAACCCCATACAAAAAGGATACTTATGAGACAACTGGAAATTTAAATATTGGCTATGTGAGAATATTATTTGGATAGTTAATTACATGTAAGTGAGATGATATTGTGGCTGTGTTTATATGGAAAAGCACATTAAAGAAATGCACTAAAATATTTGGAATGTAAGTGGAAATACAGATGAAACAGTATAGCAAATACAGGGTCTAAGAACTCAAATTTTTATTTAGATGTCTAGTTTTGCATATGTTTTAAATTTTCTAAATTAATTGCTTAAAAAATGACTACGTCACATCAGTCAATTCTCTTCAGTAAACTCAACATCTTTCCTCCCTGCCCCGACCAGGTCTCCGGCAGCCGACGACCTCCAGGACCAGACACCACCATGCTGAGACCACTCTCCGCACACCTGAAGGTACCGGCAGAGGGACAAAGCCACGTGGGTTCCGGGGCCGAGATCTCCAAGCCTACTCGGATTGGAGTCGAGCATCCTTCACCCAGCTCCTCCAAATTCCAGTAGGCGGGGGTCACACCCACCAACTGGCCCCCTGGCGCCGTGTAATCCCATCAGCGGCCACGACTCAGAGACTATAAAAAACAGATCCAGGAACCGTGCAACCGCAAATGCGGCCGCGCGACATTTTTATTATGACATCTCATTCCTACTTTGACAAACTGGCAGGCTCCCGAATGTGACCTGCCCACACGGCAGAGTCTGGCAAACTCCCTGTGTCGTACCCAATATGCCAAATACCAGTAACAATGATGGGTCTCATTCTCCTAAAGAGCCTTGAATATAATCTCAGGGCTAGGATGAAGGAGACGTTACTGGGGCCTGCTCGAGGCAATTGACGAATAACAGGATGATCTGTGATCTGTGATCTGAAACTCAACATCACTAATAATGCTAACATTTTGCAATGGTTTAGTATTAAAAAAATTAACTCCATGATTTCTCATTTGTTCGCTGAAAAAATAACTCAGTGTAGAACAAAAAAACAGTAGGCAAAATTTTGAGTTTGTTTTGTTGCTTTAATCTAAGTTCTAGCGCTTAAAAAAGGCAATGTAGACATGGCTGTTTCAGTGCAAGCAGTTCTATCAAGACTCTCCAGTTCAGGGGTTTTATCATTCTCAGCATTCCGTCTGACTAAGCATACAGGGCAGGTTCCCCTGTGTTGTTTAAACTACTCAGGAATTTACATGCTAGAGTAGTGCTGACAAACATTTTCTGTAAAAGGTCACATAGTAAACGTGTTAGATTTTGCAGATCATATGATGCCTACTGCAACTGCAGCCATGCTATTATTATATGAAAGGAGCCACAAAGTAGATGAAAACAAAAGAACATGCTGTGTTCCAATAGAACCTTACTTATAAACAAGCAATAGACCATATTTGAGTTATAAGCAGTATTTGCCAACCCGTGAGGTTATTACTGCCAAGAATTTTAAAAAGGTACAAATACGGCTTAGGATATATACACTTAACAAAAAATCATCATATAGAGAAAAACTACATGAACATAAAATACAGTACTTACAGGTGTTTGAATCATCATGGCTCGTTGATCTCTCATTGTTCTTACAATGTCCAGTGGATAAACGGGTTGATTGCATTCAATGAGACACATGGCTGTTTCCATTGTAATGAGCACCCCAGTTCTTCCAATCCCAGCACTAAGGACAAGTATTGGCAAGGCATTACATATACTATTTGAAGTTAAACTTGGTGTGCTTTTTATTTTGAGGAAAATTAAAGTTCACTTAATAACACAATAACAACACAAGTAGTAGAGTACTTCATCTTAAGATTTATTTTTACTTCATTTAGTCAATGTGATTTTTATAATAGTGCTTTTTATAAGAGTCCAGGTATTCAATGTTCCAATTTCAAATTTATCAGCAGTGGTCAGTTCCGTCACCACTGAATAACCCAAGAAAATAACTTATTTGAATATTTTATATTATGAAAGTGGCAAATTAACTAGAAAAAAATGTTTTTTTTTTTTTAAAAATCCTGAACATTTAGTATAGATCAAATGGTTTTGGGGCTGGAGCAATAGCACAGCGGGTAGAGTGTTTGCCTTGCATGTGGCTGACCCGGGTTCAATTTCCAGCATTCCAGCATCCCATATGGTCCCCTGAGCACCGCCAGGGGTAATTCCTGAGTACAGAGTCAGGAGCAACTCCTGCGCATCATCAGGTGTGATCCAAAAAGAAAACAAAACAAACAAAAAAAAGATTTTAATCTATTCCCTCTCTCTCCAATTGTTATTTATAAAAATATTATTTTGGTAAGCTTCCCAAACAGAATACAGGGAATACAGGAGTTCAAAGGCAGAGGTCAAACCTGGTGCTACGCAGTTACCTGGGCCTGAGGATGTAGAAGCGCTCCAGGATCTGTAAGGTTACCCTTGGTAGTGGTGAAAGGGCTTTGTGGGGTCAGTGTTTGAACTTAGGTCCTAGTACATACCCCGGCTGTGACATGCCACTGACTATTCGGCTATCTCCCTGACCCCAAAAAGTACATTTTTAAAAGCTAGATTTCAATATTTTGAGTAGAAACCATCCTCAGCAATACTTGGTCCCTGGTTAGGACTAGAGGTTTAGTCTGCACTGTGGTGCTGGGGGTCTATCAGGGCCACATCCAGCAGTGCGGGGACAGAGGAAGACATGCAGTGCCAGGGATCAAATTTAGACTCTTGCACAAGCTACATATGAGCTCCACCTTCCGTGAGCTGTATCACTGGTCCCTACATTTAAATATTTATTATTCTATTTTTTTTTTGGTCTGTGGGTCAAACCTGGAAGTACTCAAGGCTTACTACTGATGGTGCACTCAGATGACCATATGTCCAGGTTCAAACCTGGGCTGTCCATGTGCAAGGAAAGTGTTTTCCTGTTATAATATCACTTTGCCTACACTTCCAACTTTTTAAATTTTAAAATTATGAACAAAGTACTTGGGCTAGAGTGACAGCACAGTGGGTAGAGTGTTTGCCTTGCATGTGGCTGACAAGGGTGACCTGGGTTTGATTCCTCCAACCCTCTTGGAGGGCCCGGCAAGCTACCGAGAGTATCTCACCCACACGGCAAAGCCTGGCAAGCTCCCCGGATGTATTCGATATGCCAAACACAGTAACAACAAGTTCTCACAATGTTACTCAGCCCGCTCAAGCAAATCAATGAACAGCGTGACAGTGACAATGAACAAAGTACTTAAGTTTACTGGACTTCCCACTTTTTAACTTTTAAAAATATAAACTAAGTACTTAAGTTTACTGGCGCAACTTTCCTTTAAAATACAAAACAACAAATTACAGGAACAAACTAATGAATACACAGAAAAATCAATCAGTTTTCAAAGCCAAACTTCTTTCTGTTTAAATGTTAACACATAGTCAAGGACAACATTTTGAGGTTCCGGAGAGAGTACAGTGGTTAAAGGACTTGCCTTATATGTGGCTGACCCATGTTTGATCCCTGTCACCCCATATTGTCCCCTGAGCCCTGCCAAGAGTGATCCCTGAGTGAAGGACCAGGAATAAGCCCTGAGCATAGCCCAGTAAGGCCCTAAAATTGAAAAAAAGAAAAAAAAATTTAAGTTCTCTTGTGAACACCCATATAGTATTATTGGGGACTTAGGATATGAAATTGCCAAATGTGTTCACCATTATGTATTCTGCCTTTCAAATATGTGTTTTAAAATCTCTTTTGATAATTTAGGGGCCAGAGTGATAGTACAGTGGGTAGGCCACTTGCTTTGCAGCCTTCATAGTCCCCTGAGCCTATCAGGAGTGATCCTTGAGCACAGAGGCAGGAGTAAGTCCTAAGATGATCAGCTGTGACCCAAACCGCCCTTGCCCCCCAAATGCTAAAGAAGCACAAGAGATAGTACAGAGGTTACAGTGCTTGCCCCGCATTGACCATGAACCTGGTTAAAATCACCAGCAGCATGTACGGCCTCCTGGGCAGAGCCATGGGGGCAGTCCTGAACATGGAACCACAAATAGCCCCTGAGCACTGTCAGGGGTGGCTCAAAAACCCAGGAACAAATGAAAAGAGATGCTGAAAACGTTTAAGGTTAAAGATCTCAATAAAGTCTCCAAGTAAATCACTTAATAACCAAGGAAATCAGGTTAGGGAGATTTCCTAATCTCTGGGTGGGTGGCAGTGAAGTCAGGTCCATTATATTCGACCTCTGAGGGCAGATAGGGGCATGAGTCTGAAAAGGAGAAAGCCTGTCAAAGTCCACTGGGATTTCTTGGAAAAGCCATACCTCACAATGGTACCTGATAGGACCTTTTTAAGAAAAATGAGAGGGGCCACGGGCCATGAAGGAGGACTCTGGTGGGAGAGGGAAACATCTCAGGTTACAACTTTGAAACACTGGAAAAATATTGTATTTCATCATATTCTCAACCATAAAACATTCCAATTTCAGAGATATTGAAGTATGAAAAATAAACTTCTAAGAATCAGTACAATGATGCACTTTTAATTTTTTTTAATGATAAACTTATGTAGATCATAAATTGTCTTCAACCATTGAACACAATTTTGGGAACCAGAGCAATAGTTCCATGGATAGGGAAATTGCCGGGCATGCAGACCACCTGGGTTCGATCTTTGGCATCCCATATGGTTCCCTATGCAATGCCAGGATTAATTCCTGAACTCAGAGACAAGAGTAACCCCTGAGCATCACCAGGTGTGAACCAAAAAGCAAAAACAAAACAGAAACAACAAATAATTTTGATTTTCCCTCTATCATAGTGAGAATAACAACTGAAGGACAAAGTAAAATATGTATTACCCCCTTTAAAGACAATGATATATCCAGATGAGCTATTCAAGAAAAGGAAAGGAAACAATACCTGCAATGAACAACAATAGGTTCTTCCTTGCCAGCCCTTTTATCTCGCACATGACAAACAAAATCCAGAAAGTCACTAGAATCATCTGGAACTCCATGGTCAGGCCAGGCTATATACTGAATCTGAGTGAGTTGACGACTCTCATTTTTCTAAGTACAAACAAACAAGCAAACAAAACCCCAAAATTATACACCTTGACACATTAACTATCTCTAAATATAAATTCATTTTATTTTAATTTTGAAAGAAAAGAACCCCCCCACCAAAAATGCACTAAAACAAAATACCCCCTTTTCCCCTAATCACCAGTAAGATGTAAAGTCAACAAATTCCAAATTTCAACAATGAAAGTCAGTTATTGTCATTTTCCTTAAGAACAATTAAAAACATAAAAGTGAAAAAAATTTAAAAGGGGATTAATTAAAGAATATCCAAAGAGACACTAGTATAATTTGATAATTCCTCAGAATTTTTGGATACTTTTCATCCTAAATTTACTGAATGTTTAAAAATTAAGTTTACTGAATGACTACTTACCTCTATTATTATCAACAAAAGGATTTAATGCTGCTAATAATCTACTAGATGAGTTTATTTGTTTATTCTATTTTGTACGTTTGTGAGTGACACCCAGATACCATATAGGGTGCCAAGGATGGAATCCGGGTCAGCCATGTGCAAGGCAGGTGCCCTGCCCTCTGTACTATCTCTCTGATCCTCAGATGGGTAATTTAAAATATTATTTCATTAAATTCTGAGGTAGTAACTGTCCTTCTGTATACCCATTCATATGTCTGAATATCCAGTCTCCATGTATGTATATATTTGTTATACATTCATTTTATGATAGTAAAGATGGCTCAAACTTCAGAAATTAATTTGTATTATTAGCATAGTTCTGCACTCAGCACTTACAGTAAGAAAGCACTACAGTTCATAACTTGTATGGACAGTTTTATAGATATACTCATTCAAGTAAACGAGTCAATGAAGATACTGTTGAAGACATAAATGTTTTGCATATTTTACATACCCATACAGTCTATCTTCTACATTTGCTTGGCAAATGAAAAAAAATAATTTGATTTGTTGCATTAGAACATGAGCTATTCAGTGCATGAGCCCATACCTAGATTTATTCTCAGGGAATCTAAGAATTCTAGCCCACAAAATAACGAAGTTTTATTTTCTTAACTTCCTGTAACTTGTGCTTTATTCAATTCCAGATTTCTTTTATATGAACCAGCATAACTTCTGTCTCCTGTTTTGGTCACTAAGAGCCTGGCTTGCTGGGCTCTTTAACCTTAGTAGGAATCAGAAAGGAAGAGAGAGATGTAGTTTTTATTTCCAAAGGGGTAACCATTGACAGTTAAGTGCATAGAACTGCACTGTAACTTTTGGTGCCTGCTCTTTCCTTTTAACTCTTCTAGTCTCCTTCAAAAATAAAAGGAGGCTGGCAGGGGACTATCTTTCTGCGAGTAGAAAAAAATGAAGTGTATGCCACATATATCTCTGATTGGGTTACAGTCATTGAGGGGGGCACACCTGCTGATGCTCAAGGGTTATTTCTGGCTCTGCACTCAGGAATTACTCCTGGTGGTGCTTGTGGGACCATATGGGATGCAGAGGATTGAACCTATGCCTGCTGTGTGCAAGGCAAGAGCCCTACCTGCTATATATATCACTCGGGGTGGACACACCCAGCTGTGCTCAGGGCTTATTCCTACAGCACTCAGGGCACCATATGGGGTGTTGGGGATCAAACCCGAGTCAGCAACTTGCATTGCAAGTGCCCCCTATACACTGTATTGTCTCTCCAGCCCTCTTCTCTCCTTAAAAAAAATAAAATCTTGGTGTCACTTCTGGTTGTGCCCAGGGACTGCTGCCAACACACTGCTCTGGGGATTCTAGGAGGTCCCAAGAATTATGTGGTGCTGGGGATCCAACTTGGGCTGCCTACATATAAAATGTGCGCGCTAGGTTTTGACCCATCTCCCCTCCCCTCTTCTACTTTCCTCAAAAGGCAGAATAATTTGATAATTTTCAATAGTGTTTCCATTTCTACAGGTAAAGGTAAAGGTAAAGGCCCTCCCGTTGATCATCGATTTGCTCGAGCGGGCCCAGTAACGTCTCCATTGGAGACTTTGTTGTTACTGTGGCTGGCATATCGAGATGTACTCAAATTCTTTATTGCTGTTACAGGAATAAATCTTTTTTTTTCTTTTTGGGTCATGCCCAGCGATGCTCAGGGGTTACTCCTAGCTCTGCACTCAGGAATTACCCCTAATGGTGCTTAGGGGACCATATGGGATGCTGGGGATTGAACCCAGGTCAGCAGCCTGCTAAGCATACGCCCTACCTGCTGTACGATCACTCTGGCCCTAGAGGAAGAAATCTTTATAACCAAACACATACTTGATATAACTTCTATAAAGAGGCAAAGTAGTAAGAGTAGTAAATACTGGGTGGGATTGTAGCTCACCCATAGTTCATGCTTTGCATAAAAAATAAATAAAATGAAACCAACCCCCCTACCCCAGAGAGACTACTGTGCAATGGATTCTTTTACTGAACTATGTAATTTAACTATAAATATAGAAAATAAATTTATTATAAAATAGAAGAGCATTCTTCATAAGATTCCAAAGTATTTCAATGAAGTACATAACAGCTGAGTAACTTTACTATTACTATATAGAAAATACTATTTTCTACTAACCAAGATTCAGACGAAAATAATTGCAGCTTCCCAAGCCTTTCCCTCGAACATCACAACTCTAATGAATAGGTATCCTGCTTTCTTACCTCTTGGTTAAATAGTGTCATCTTCCTGAAGATATATGCAGTGTTTCCCTCTTCTGAGTGGCAAGTGACTTGGTAGCATCCATAGGATGAACTTCCTGTGGGTTCTGGCCAATACTGGTGACATTTAACCTAATAGAAACGAATTTAAATGTTTACATAACTTTTACAATTTTTTTTTCTTTCTTTCTTTCTTTTTTTTTTTGCTTTTTGGGTGATACCCAGCAACGCACAGGGATTATTCCTGGATCATGCACTCAGGAATTACTCCTAGTGGTGCTTGGGGGACCATATGGGATGCTGGGAATCGAACCCGGGTCGGCCACATGCAGTGCTATCGCTCCAGCCCCTTAATGTTTTAATTTTTAAGAACTTTTAAACTTATAGAAAAGTTACAAGAACAATTTAATGAACTCTCACATAAAGGTAAAAAATTGTCTCCAAAGTGTTTACATTCATTGCTCTATCACTTTTTCTTCTTGGTAACAGTAATAATCATAACATCATTAATGACTGATGATTTACTTAGCATGGTATTTTCTAGGTTTACTCATAAATTTTTTTACAAACGTATTAATTTTCATTCCTTTTAAATTGTGGAATAATATGAACATAACATTTTTCTTTGGTACATCTGGGTTGTTTCCATCTTTGGACTGGTAAGAACTGCCATGAACATGTGGAGACATTTTATTTTTATTTTTATTTTTTGGGCCACACCCAGCAGAGCTCAGGTCTTACTCCTGGCTCTGTGTTCAAGGACCACTCCTGGTAGATGTGGGGGACCTATGGGGTGCCAGGAACTGAACCTGGGTTAGACATGTCCAAGGCAAGTGCTTTACCTGCTGTACCTGCTCTGGCCCCATGTGTGAGATATTTTAAATTCCTTTGGATACCTCAAGGAGTAAAATTGCTAAGACTTACCCTGCCACGTTCAACTTGTGTGGTCAACATAACAACCATGGAAGAACCTTGCTCCCAAGTCATCTGCCAAAAATCTGTGCAAGTGTGTGGTAATGGCCCTTGACACGCAATGTACTGATTTATAATGCTGGAAGAAGGGATTTCCATCTAAAAAGAAAAATATACAAAAAAAAATATTTTACATGATTTCTTTTTACTTTGATCAAACATATGAAAATCATCCAGTGATAATTAAATCTACTAATCCAAGTAAACTTCAGTCAGTGAAATAAAATCTATTCCGCAGATAGAAATAATTTTATCCACAGAAGAAATATCTTGGCAATATCCAGTAGTTATACATATTTATCATTCAATTAGCATAAACAGGAATCTAAATATTTTCCAAAGCACTATTAAGTTATATAAAGTGCAGCTTTACAGAGAATCTGTTTTCATAGTCAGAAATAACTTAAAAATGCCTCCAAAAAAGCTTACTGTTAACATCTGTGAGCAACAAAAGTTCTGCCATTTGTTTTCTAGTTTGGATGTAATGTTTATGTGTGTAAACCTTAAAGAGGATATTGGAAAAATAACTGAAAAGTGTATGAATTTTAAAAAGAAGATTATATTTGGAAAGATAAGCACTACATGGCTACATTTTGAGAATCAAATTAAAGAAAATGGAAGAGGGAAGAGTCATATGGTAATTCAAAGTATAGAAAAAGATGAATAAAAAAGAAGTTTCCTGGGCTGGGGAGACAGTTCAAAGAAATGGTGCTCCAGATTGGACTCTATACTACACGGTCCCCCAAGTACTGTCAGAGGCAAGTCTGAGCACTGAGATGAAAATAGCTCACTCCTAAGCATTGGGAAAGGTCCCCAAAACATCAAACAAAAATACAAACAACAAGAGGTAAACAAGTCCCTGCATCCTTGTCTCTATCCAAATGGGCAATATTTTTCTAGTTTCTAAGATTCTTTTGGACATAGTCTATGAATATAATACGTGTGATGCTATGCTATTTTTCTAAAAAACAAATGGTACCATGTATTTCCCACCTTGTGTGTTTTGTTTTTTCACTCACTATTGTTGAGATCATTTTTGGTTAACACATAAAATTTAACTCTAATGATTTTCTACTGTAAAAATACCTCAGTTTATTTAAAAGGCATTTTAGTTGCAGCTTTGCTATCCCAAAGTTATGCTGGATCATTTCTGCAAACTTAACATATTTGTGTATAAAAAATATATTTATGGGGGTGGGGAGATAGTATAATGAGTAAGGTAGGTACCTTACACAGCCTCTTCCACAGCTAACCCAGGAACAATGCCAAACCAAAAATAAATAAAAAGACAACTTAATTCACACAAGAAAACCCTAATCAAAACTGTGGGGAATTATATTTTCATCGCTCAGATCAAAATGTACAAGTTTGCTAATGCCATACACAAGTCTAAATTAAATTCTGCAAGAAATTTCAGGGTCACACATTTGAGGGCTTCTGAAATTCAAGATTTTATGGATTTGTAAGGTAAATCACTGATACACCATATGTTGTAACTCTTCCAATATGTTATCAGACATGACCTATAATCACTTAGCATACTGACCTTCAAAAGCCGAGAACAGCGATTTTTTCTTATTTTAATTTTTTAAGGGCTGGAGCAATAGCACAGTGGGTAAGGGTGTTTGCCTTACATGCAGCCAACCCAGGTTCGATTCCTCCATCCCTCTTGGAGAGCCCGGAAAGCTACTGAGAATATCCCGCCCGCATAGCAGAGCCTGGCAAGCTCCCCGTAACATATTCGATATGCAAAAAAACAGTAACAACAAGTCTCACAATGGAGACGTTACTGGTGCCTGCTCGAGTAAATCGATGAACAATGGGAGGACCGTGCCACAGTGCTAATTTTTTAAATTGAACCACAGTGAGGTACACAATTACGAGGTTGTTCACGATTGGGTTTCAGTTATATAATGCTCCAACACCCACCCCTTCACCGGTATACATTTCCCACCACCAATGTCCCCAGTCACCCCCTCCCAGCCCTTCCCTCTATGGCAGATACTTTTTCTCCCTCCCTCCCTCTCTCCCTCCCTCCTTCTTCTCTCTCTCTGTCACTCTCCCCCCATTTGGGCATTATGGTTCACAATACAGATGCTGTATCAATGCATATCCTTCTACCTACTTTCAATATTCAGTAGTATAGAGATTCTCTAGTGGAATTAATACAAAATATAAATCTTAGATGAATTTAAGTCAGATATTGGTATTAGATGAATTCAGGTAAGATCAGGTATTCCACAAACCATTCCCCCCTCCCTCCCCCCCCACCCCCGGTCCAACCAAAACAAAACAAAACATACATTTCAGAGTATTGAGATTTTCAGAATTATGGATCAGGGATTATGAATATTTAAAAGATTACTTTAGGACAAGTCTGACTCACATATTACCCATAGAAACAAAAGTTGGTAAAATCTCTTTGGAGAACAATTTGGCACTATCAAAATTTTATAATATATATATATGTATATATGGAAGCGGGGACAGTCATATGTTAATTCAAAGTACAGGATAAGCTGAATAAAAAAGAAGTTTCTTGGGCTGGGGAGACAGGTCAAAGGAATGGCGCTCCAGACTGGATTCTCTATACTATGGTCCCCCAAATATATATATGTGTATATATATTTGTACATAAGTATCATTTCTTTGTAATGTTCATACAAACATATTTCTTTTTAAACTTTGGTTTGGAGCCACACCTAGCCTATGCTCAGGGATCATTTCTGGAGGTGCTTGGGGACCATATATGGTACCAGGGATGGAACCTGGTCTGGCAAAGTGCTCGGCAAGCACCTTAACTGCGGTACTATCTTTCCAGCCACAAAGTTGTGTGTATCATTCATTTAAGCATTTTATAATTTTTCTAAGTGCAATAAAGATATTGTGGTTTTCCATTTAAAAGAAGAATCCTTAATAGAAGTACATATCAAAATAGTTAATCTTCATTGTTCACAGATTCTGTATTTGCATATTTTACAAGCAAAAATTTACTTGTAAATTCCAAATACTTGTAGCGATTTTGTGGTTATCTACAGACATGTGAAAGGAGGTGAAAGTCAGGTCCCTTGATGTGCACATTTCAAAGCTAATACCAATTAAGATCATGCTTTCCTTTGTCTTCTCTGAAATTGTAAGCTGTCTTGTTTTGCATCCTATTTGCTCCTGTACATTTTAATTTTTCTATTTCTTATTAGTGTTTAGATGTGCTCCAGTGGGGGAGCTGAAGTACTGACTAGTAAGAGAAGGCTGTGAGGCTATGAGGTGTTACACGGAGAAAATACTTATCAGAGGACCTTCCTTCAGGTATGAGTTACAGTGATGCTGGCATAGTTCAGTGTTCAAGAACAAACAGTACATATTAAGGTATCTTTAAACAAAAAGAGGTTCTGTACTTGTTTTTTTTTTTTTTGAGCCACACCTGGTAGTGTTCAGGTATGAACTCAGGGGACCATATGCAGTCACTGTCATTGTCACTGTCCTCCCGTTGTTCATTGTTTTGCTCAAGTGGGCCCAGTAACACCTCCACTGTGAGACTTGTTGTTACTGTGTTTAGCATATCGAATACGTCGCGGGCAGCTTGCCAGGCTGTGGGCGAGATACTCTCAGTAGCTTGCCAGCTCTCCGAGAGGGGCGGAGGAATCGAACCTGGGTTGGCCAGTGTGCAAGGCAAATGCCCTACCCGCTATGCTATTGCTCCAGCCCACCATATACGGTAGGAAGAATCAAACCCAGGTCAGGACGTGCAAGGCAAGCATCCTATCTGCTCTAGACCCAGGTTCTGTATTGATCAACTCATGGAAGTATCTGGAAGCCCCTGGAAATCTAATCTCTGTATTTCTTCTTGTAGCAACAATTAATCCCTCTCCCCCACACCCCCACACACTTAGGGCTTATCCTGTCTCTATACTCAGGAATCACATCTGGCCGGTGTTTGGGGGACTGTGTGGGGTGCTGGAGATTGACTTTGGGTCAGCTGTGTATATAGTAAGTGTTCTATCTTTTGCACTATCTCTCTGGTCCCTGATTCAGTACTTTTAAATTCAGAGTTCATGAAGGCTTTATATACTATAACAATTGAGCTAATACATGTAAGAACTGAATGTTATCTACAAAAAAGTCATATATTTGGTTTTAAAAACAGCATAAGCTGATACCATTTAGATAAAACAAGTTCGGTCATTTGTTGATCACTCTTAAAGTTAAATAACATGTTCATGTGGGTGGAGTATGCCTTTTTATACTATTTTATTTTTGAAAATAATTGGAAATGGCCATTTAAAACATCACTCGCATTTCATTTTCTGTGAATTATCATTGTATTAGGCAGAGTCTCCCGTCCCCGCGCCTGGCTGTCCTCACCACGGCCCCTTGGAGGGGGCGGGTTGAGTTTCTCTCCCCACCCCGAGCAGAGCCCTGGCAGCCGAAGACCTCCAGAACCAACCACAGCCAGGCTGAGACCACTCTCCACATGTCTGAACAAACCTCATGCATGAAGGAACTGGCAGAGGAACCCAGGCATGCGGGTCCCAGGGCTGAGATCTCCAAGCCTGCTTGGATCGGGGCTGAGCATCCTCCACCCAGATGATCCCCATCTCCCAGTAGGCAGGCGTCACACCCACCAACTGCCCTCTGTGCCAGGTAATCCCATCAACGGCCAAGACCAGAGACTATAAAATCCAGCTCCTGCAAGTGTGCGGTTGCGCAACATCTTATTATCTCATTCTTAAAATGGACAATCTGGCAGCTACTGAATGTATCCTGCCCACATGGCAGAGTCTGGCAAACTCCCCGTGGCGTACTCAATATGCCAAATACCAGTAACAATGATAGGTCTCATTCTCCTAACCCTGAAAGAGCATTTCACAGGGCCAGGACGAAGGAGATGTTACTGGTGCCTGCTTGAGGCAATTAATGAACAACAGGATGATCATGATCATTGTATTTCTATTATTTTTATTATTTCACATTTTTTCATGTTCACAGTTTTCTTCCTTAGTGAAGAAATGAGTGAGTTGCAGAGCCAGTAAGCTCTGAGCATCACTGGGTGTGGTCCAGAAAAAAGAAAGAAGAAAAGACAAAGCACAGATCTGTATTGTACAGAAAGGGACCAGATGTAGGATGTATGTAGGATGTATCTGATTCAAGCATCTGACATGTGTTGCAGCTCTGCAATGTGACCGAGGGCTGGCAGGACAGCTTCTGCAAAGCCAGGAGTCTCTCCTGATTCCAGGGAGGCGGGCCAGGGAGGCGTGGCACTTCATGACAACTGCAGCTCTAGGCTTTCAGGTGTGCGCTGTGGTGCTGGTGCACATATGCCAATCCTGACCTGGCCATGTGTCTCTACTCTTCCTCCACAGCAACCCCCACGATGCCAAGCAGAGTAGGGCAGGGAATACTGCTCTTACAACGCACAGGCTGGAGATGCTGAAGGGGGTCGCAAGGGATACCCAGAGATGGCTTTGTGGGCCGTTTGATCCTGATAAACTCACTACACTGCAAACAATTTTGGTAGCTTGTTTAGCCAGCTGAGGATATATAGAATGGCCTGCAACCCTGGACAATTTGATGGGCTCCTCTATCCGGAAGACAAGGTGGGCATAGGGCAGCTCTGTGGGCTTGGAGAGGAGTGAGCACAACTCCTTTAGATCAAGTAATCTTATGGAACACTAGAGTTCACTTCTCTTAAAGTTCCCTTAGCACAGCAGGCAATTCAGCCTCCACTGCACTGACTTACACTGCCCACCCCTAAAAACAACTAGTTTGGTATTTTTAAGTATCAAGCGAAATGAGTCAGAAAGAGAGGGACAAACATAGAAAGATTGCATTCATCTGGAGAACATAAAGTAACAAAATAGGAGACTAACACCCGAGAACAGCTGAGATAAGTACCAAGAGGTTTGCTCCATGGCTTGGAGACCAGCCACACATGCTAGGGGAAAAGGCAGTTCAGGTAGAGAAGGGAGCACCAAATAAAGGGTGTTGGGAGGATCCTCCCAGGATAGGCGATGCATGCTGAAAGTAGACTATAGACCGAACATGATTGCCACTCAATGCCTCTTTTGCAAACCACTGCACCACATAGGACAGAGAGAACAAAAGGGAGTGCCCTGCCACAGAGGCAGGGCAGGATGGGGGGGATGGGGGTGGGAGGGATACTGGGACCTGTGGAGGTGGAAAATGGGCACTGGTGGAGGGATGGGTGTTTGATCATTGTATAATTGAAACCCAAGCACAAAGGTTTGTAAGTCTACAACTGTACCTCATGGTGTTTCACTAACAAAAATTAAAAAAAAAATAAAAAGCATCTCCCAAATTAAACTTTTATTTTCCCAAGTTCACTGATCTTTTTTTTTAATAGAGTAGGCATAGATAAGCTTGGAAGATTTTTCTCCATTCTGAGACTGTAAACAATTTGTTCATATTACCTTCAAGTACTTCAAGGATTCTCTTTTTGGGGTGGAGTGGGTCACACCTGGCAGTGCTGGGGGAGTACAGTGGTGATGTTTAGGGGACTGTGTGATGCCGGGGAACAAACCAGGGTTGGCTGCACGCAAGGCGATCATCTTAGTTAATTGCTGTATTATCCCTCTGAACCCAAAATTCTATTCTTTCAAACATTTGTATTTTGATATAACTAAAATATATGTTCACATCAAGAATGACCTGATGTATGGACTGTTCGAAAATAATGAGATGTGTGGGGGCATATAGTAAAGGATGATTTAACTTTTTAAAATCTATTTTTCTATGTGTAAAATTTTATACATTACAAATAAAAATGTTGCAATGCTTCTTATCTCCATAATGGGGAAAAGTCTTACTATAGTCTAGACAGCTGACCCAACCCATTCTCTACATAATGTTTTATCTTCAATGACTTCAAAGATTATCTCTCCCATAAACAAAATGCTAGTATTTATTTCAGTTTCTTTCTGAACTAAAGCTATTTTGTACCACTGCTCTATTTATGTTTATATTAATACTCTAGCATCAAACAACTTTGATATTAATTTTATAATTTTTTCAATATTTTGAAGTTTTAATCATCTCTCATGGTTGGCCTTTTACCTAAAAGGAATCTCAAAATTTATACTCGTTCTTCTTATTCCAAATGACATAGGTATAAAAAAATAAACTTACATTTATATAATTTGCATTGATATAGTCTTCATTACCCTTTAAAATAACCCGTGTAGCATCATCTGAAAAATTTTAAAGAATTAAAATTAAAAAATAAAATTGAAAAGAATTTAACATTAAAAAATTTATACTTTAGCATACAGAGAGGGTAGATACTTACAAGGCGAAATATCTCTGTATCTATTTTTGGAAATGTTCTGAGGTAATTTGGCACAAGACATTGTCATTCCAGGTTTCTTGCGATACAGTTGCTAAAAGACAAAAACAAAAACAAAAACAAACCAAGCTGAGACCAGAAAATCATCAAGAGCTACTGTTATGTTTTTCAGGCATTTATTTCTTTTCATTTTGGTTTCGAGTCACAACTGGTGGTGTTCGTGGGTTAATCCTGATGGGACTGTTTCAGTGGTGCTAAAGAACTATACAGGATAGGAACTCGAACCCAGGCCTCCTACATCCAAAGCATGTGCTCCTGCCTATTGAGATATCTCCCTGACTCCTCAGAACAGTCTTTATGCTAAAAAGAAACAGGTTTTCCCCTAGGATACTTCACCTACACAATATTACACCTTATCTGGTAAGGTACTGAAATAGATTTGCTAAACCAAATTCTGTGCAATTTCTTACTTGAATTTTATGTATGTTAAGACAAGATTAAAAGAAGTGGGCTGTTTTGCTTTTAAGAAATGACTTTAGGGGCTGGAGCAATAATGCAGCGGGTAGGGCATTTGCCTTGCACGCGGCTGACCCGGGCTTGATTCCGAGCACCCCATATGGTCCCCTGAGCACCCCCAGGGGGAACTCCTGAGTGCAGAGCCAGGAGTAACTCCTGTGCATCGCCGGGTGTGACCCAAAAAGCAAAAAAAAAAAAAAAAAAGACTTTAAATTTTAAACAGCATGTAAGCGTAGAGTTTTCCGTCCCTTTCTTTTTGCTGTTGCAGTCAAAGGGGTAGTCTAGTAGAGTGTAGTGATCACAACCCTACTGGCTTGCATACTTTCCGCTGCACTGCTAACTAGGGGCTCATACTTTTTAAAGCTGTGGTGCTTATGCTCAATTCCCAGCATCCCATATGGTCCCCCAAGCACCGCCAGGAGTAATTTCTGAGTGCAAAGCCAGGAGTAACCCCTGTGCATTGCTGGGTGTGACCCAAAAAAGCAATAAAAGAAAAGAAAATAAAATACAATAAAATCTTTTGGAGACTGGGGGGGGAAAAAGTTCCCAAATAGTACTCAAGAGGATTTGAAGCCACTCCTAGTGATACTTGGCTTCATGGCTTGATGGTTGAGTGCTTGTGACTGACAATGTGGTGCTGCTCAGGATCAGCTGTGTTGTGGGCCACTAGAGTCACTCCAGGAGATGGTCACACCAGGCCTACCTCTGGGAGTGCAGGAGTGGGGACTGTGCTGCTGGGGAACTAATTCAGGGCCTAGCACATCTACTCCAGTTCTCTGAGATACCTCCTTGGTCCCCTCATTATTCCACTCTTAAATAGACATCTGTTTATAAATACACACTATTAGTATTTTGGGAGATTTAAAAACTTTACATTTGGGAACTTTTTCCTGTCAAACATTTCTCCAAATACCATTTGACTTTAAAAATCACTAGGATAGGGACAGGAGTGACAGAACAGTGGGTAGGGGGTTTGCCTTGCACACGGCCAATCTGGGTTCGATCTCCAGCATCTCATATGGTCTCCCAAGCATCACCAGGAATAATTCCTGAGTGCAGAGCCAGGAGTAACCCCTGAGCATCACTGAGTGTGACCCAAAAGGAAAAAAAAAATCACTAGGATAGAGCAGATAAAAAATTGTAACATGAATTTGAAAATATGGATAATCATCTTTTCTATATAATGGTATTACTTACATCAAATTGTGTCAGGACTGTTCCAGTGATAAGCCCCTCGGCTAGCTGAATCATTGATTCCCGAAGGGAATGATCATCCTGATGAATGTTATCTAGTGGAGCTTTCTCAGGAATGTACTGGAAGTCTGGCTCATTTTCTAGCTTTTCTTCCACTACATCATAAACAGCTGAAAGGACAAATTAAAAAGCCACAGGAACATTTTAGCAAAATGGCATGAAGAATTTACCACATATTTTCATTAATCATCTGTCAAGAGAACACTTCATTCACTCAGAGTTCATCAAATTTGACAAGTGCCACTGTGCAGGGGTAAAAGTGGCTGTTGAGCTGAGGAACTTTGCTGTACCTTAGGAGAAAAAAAGTGTTCTTTGCTATATCACTGAAAATGTCTGTAACTTCAAAAAACTAAAAAGAAAAAAAAAGGAGCTCTGTGCTTTGAAAAGATGCAAATCTTTTAATATGCAGAACTTAGGAATAGTATACAGATCTGTCTAGATAGGAGAAGCTGCAGAAAAACCAAATAGAGTGCTTAAACAAAGTATATTCTAGTCTTTTTTTTCCCTTGACAGATGTATCAAACGACCTGGGAGGTCACCTTTCAAAGAGAATTCTGTCCCAGAATTTAAGGTCACAGTAGTGTGAGACCAGCCCTAGAATGTGGCCTATGGTCCACAGCAACTATTTCTCTAATCTCAGTTCTATTCTTTAACTTAGGGGGTGGTGTAATCCACTACGAACATCTATCTAAGCTATATGTAAGTCTGCTCTATACTTTTCTGCAAATTGATGCCTCTTACCAATGCCAATGATCTAGGGACTAATATGACTGAAACTAAAGGAATGGTCCAGGGAAAAAGGTCAATTGCATAGGCCCAGGAAATGGTGAGAAAATATCTGCACATAGGACTGAAGTTTGAATAAAAGTTGTCTAGAAAGAAACAGGACGTCACTGACAATGGCTAGTAGGTTCTCTTGGTCCTACAAAATTCTGAGAGGCAGAGAAGAGTGGAGGTTCCCAAAGTAATTTGGCTTAATCCATACCCCTTTCAGGAAAAAAACTACTCAGCATCCCACCACCACCAACTCCTGCTGGAAACCTCCCTTCTTTAAGGAAACAAACAGAAAGCGGAGCTCCTTTCCCGAAATGCATTTCAGCCTATCACCAACTAGGATCATTCCAACACCCCACTCCCAGGGGTAATATGAACACTTTGGGAAACTAGGCTTCTCTGTCCTCATCTAAGAGGTTTGATTCCTACTAGAATAACAACACACATCTGAAAAGAATACAATTCTCAAATGAAATGAAAAAGCCAAAAGAATGCATTTTGTCTGAAAATAACCATAATTAATAGGGGGAAAATAAGCTCTTTGACTGCCTGGTATTTTTCAAACATAAATTATTTTATAATATTATTTAAAATAAAAAAGGCATGAAAAACCCACAGAGTGAATGTGATTCACATGTAAAACTATATTAGAAAGATATTTTGCCATGAAATAAGCCATAGCTAGTTGCTCTCCCAATTCATGGTACAAATCAGATAATTTACAGTTACAAGAAGATTATGTTTTTTTGAGTATATATGGACTAGTGCTCATACTCTAACTCTGATTTGGTCATAAATTTGTGAGCAGATAACTTGAGTGTATGCATCTCTGGGCATATGTGCCTTAGAGTCAGCTGGAAATGAAGGCAATACATCTAGTTAATTCAAAGACTGTAAAAGTACTGTGCCACAAACGATAATGCCCAAAGGGGGCGGGGGGTGGATGAGGAGAGAAAGAGAGAGGGAGAGAAGAGAGAGGGAGGGGGGAGAGAATGAAGGGGGGGCAGAGAGAGAGAGAGAGAGAGAGAGAAAGAGAGAGAGAGGGTGTCTGCCACAGAGGTAGATTCAGGGTGGAAGGATGGAAATCGGGGACAATGGTGGTGGAAACTGTACACTGCTGAAGTGACAGGTGTTGGAACAGTGTATGAATGAAATCCAATCACGGACAATTTTGTAACTGTTTATCTCAGTGATTTAATAAAAAATTTAAAAAAAGAAAAAAGGGCTGTAAAGATTAAATGAGAATATGTAAATGTGACTTAGTGCATAGCTATCAATAATTATGAGTAACTTTTAGTATTGAGGTTTTTTTACCTGTAATCAAATAAAAACAAAACAAAACAGATATTATTCTCAGTATAAAACAGGTTTTATGTGACAGACAATAACTAATAATGAATCACATAAAAACCTGATTCATTCTATGAGGGATGGGTTGGGGCCATACCTCGAGGTGAGAACAGAGCTCGGGGGTTAATCCCGGCTCTGTTCTCAGGAGTGACCCCTGGCAGTGACTAGAGGACACCACATGGTGCAGGGAACTGAATGGGGTCTGCCACATGTGCCGACCTGCACAGTATCAGACTCCTGAAGAGTCAAAGTACAGGGGTCTAGAGAGATAGTACATGGAGCAGGGTGTTTGCCTTGAACGTGGCCAACCTAGGTTGTACCCTAGCTTTCCATATGGTCCCCTCAGCCTGCCAGAAGAAATTCCTGAGTGCAGAGTCAGGAGTAACTCCTGAGCACTGCCAGGTGTGGCCCCCAAACAAAACAACAACAAAAGGGAAATTCTCACCCTACCTCCAACTTTTGTTGCTGTTACTTATTAGGACAATGGGGGCTATACAATGGTGATATTATGTACAAACGGAGTTGCTGTGCACTTAAGATCATATATCAACTTTTCTGTTGCTAGAGATTCCAAGGGTAGGGCCATGGGACCAAATTTTTCACATGAAGTATGCCGGAAATGGAATTTACAACTTCACGTCTACAAGGCAGGCACTCTATCAGGAGCCACATCCTTGGGTCTCCCTTGTATTTGTTTTAAAAGAACTTAAAACTTTTGTGAAGTGAGGTATAGAGGGGGCATAGGGAGGGTTCTAATTATACCTTACTTCCCTATGGTATGTGTTCAATAAATGGTAATCTAGCATTACAAATAATCATTCTTGTGACTAGCATTAGACAAGAAGGCAAATTGGACAAAGAATGTCCAAAACTGGAATAAAGGCATTTAAGAAATTTTCCCAGACAAGATAGACAGTGTTGAAGAAACTTGAAACAATGCCATATGAATGCTGGCTAAAGGATCTGGACTTGTTAAACTGCAGGACTTCTGGTAAAATTAACTACTGTCAAAACAATGAAGGTTAGAGAGAATGAACTTTTCTGCATTAAATTTATTCTTTATTAATTTATTCTGCACAGCACAGGAGAATAAAATTAGATATAAAAGTACTGCAGGAATTGAAAGCACAAATAAACTTGCTCAACCATTCAAAGGGGAAATGACCTGCTTCCAGGTGGTCCACACTGGCAGGCAGGATTATTGGAATTGTGGAGAAAAACTAGGCTACTGACAGAGTTTATGGTGTGACGATTTCCCAAACTTAGGCCCCCCCAAAGAAAACAAAAACTATATTCTAAGAAGTTTTAGTGGTGCTTGAGAACAAAGCTAATAATGGCACCTTGAGCACTGCTGTCAATGCTATCCCACCCTTCATCCCCCACAAAAAACAAATACCCAAAACTACAATGAACAATTTAGCTGTTCAGATCAGGACATGGCAAGATTAGGCAAGCAGGCTCCTAAAAATAAGCAAGATTTAAAAAATGAAAAAGAAAAGCTTGGGTGGGTGCTTCCCTCTGGACCCCCACTCCCTCACTTGTGGGAGACTCTCTGCTTACCTTCTCTTTTCCTTTGACACTCAAACATCCCCAGGTCCCTAAAACAATCTTTAATTATAGCTTGTTATTGTTTTCTAAAAATGAGGAGAGTTCAAAATTTATTGAGCACCAACTGCTACTCTTAAAACAACTTGGGGAGGAGGAATGTCATTTTAGCTAAATCAAGAGAAAATTTTTCCAATGACAGAGATCTGAATGCTGAATGAAGTGAGGGTATAAGTCACACAAAAACTGAAGATAAAAGTGTTTTAGGAAGAAAGAACAGCAAGAAAGTTAGCATGGAATAGAGGATGGTGCGCAAGGTTGAGTTGTAGTAGTAAAGGGAAAACAACAATCTGAAACTTATTCCAAATGTGAATGGAAGGCATTATATTTTAAGCAGGTAACTGCCAAACATGACTTAATTAAAAAAATTATTATTACTGTTTTGTTTTTGTTTTTGGCCACATCTGGCAGTACTTAGGGGTTACGTCTGGCTCTGCATTCAGGAATACTCTTGGTGGGCTCAGGGGACCATATGGAATGCCGGGTATTGAACCTGGGCTGGCTAAGTCCAAGGCAAACACCTTACCTGCTTTACTATTGTTCTGGTCCCTATAAATACTGCTTTGTTTTGGGGGTGCTCAGACCCAGCAGTGCTGGGAGCAGGGTGTGTGTGTGTGTTTGTGTGTGTGTTTGTGTGTTTGTGTGTGTGTGTGTGTGTGTGTGTGTGTGTTTATTACTGTTTCTGGCTCTGTGCTGGGGAGGGTATCAGTTTTCACTCAGGGGACGATGTGATGCTGCAGATCAAATCCATGCAAAGCACGTGCTCCAGCACTTTGAGCTATCTTCCCCAGCCACTACTTACTATGCTTAGTACTAAACGCCAATTGATTAAGAAAACCATCCAGTGCTATATATAGTACTTACCATTAGGCCGGACTAGAAGCACGAGTTCCCCAGAATGTCGCTCACAGCTAGCTTTAATAAACAGAACCACCTGATCATGAGTGTGTTCTGTAATGTCCCGACCATTGATCAGTACAACTTGGTCCCCTTCATTCAATCGAGGGACACAGAGGTCAGCCTGTAAGGTAATTAGAATAAGGTTTCAGATTTGTTCTGGATTCCGAAAGGCTCAAGAATTAGCAGACTGAAATGACAAATAGCTTCTAATCATCCATTTATCTAGTTTTCTAAGAAGAAAAAAAATCTAGCTCTCCCATGAAGATACTGTTTTTACCATCTTCCTGCAACAACTTTTCTCTGCGATCCTAACAGTTGCCTAGATTCAGGTAAGAATGATGATCTCAAGGTGCATAAGTATGCCTGTGCTTTGTAGTGTTAAAAAAAACACATCTCAATGATCACAGTTTCGCCTTATAACATTCTCCCATTATGGCTCAAATTTCAGTTACAATATAATAATGTTGAATACCTACATAAAATATAAACTTTGGTGCTTGCTGTCAGTTCAAAAAGCACTAAGTTGTAAAATAACAGAGACACATCACGATCAGTGATTAACCATATCACTTCTTCAAAAGGTTGTGGGTGTTGGGGTCACTGTGCTTCTGTCGTTCAGTATAAACTAAAATACATGTATTTGGATTGATTACTTGTGTTTCCCAGTGATAAACCTACATAAAATCTAAAGGAGAAGTTGTTCTAAAAAAAAAAGTTAAAAGCAGAGAATGGTCCAGAGAAAGACAGCAAACAAACACAAAAAGTACTTGTAAGGGAACTTCAAACTGAATGTAAACTGAGTTAGAGAAGAAAACAGATGAGGGAAATATTGACATACTATTATTTAAGAGACTCTAGGATAAGTATTTCCCAAAGTAGGCAATATCATCTGGCCCTATGTGGGGATAGGGATTGTGGGAAATGTACACTGGTGGAGGGATAGGTATTGGAACATTGTATGACTGAAAACCCATCATGAAAGCTTTGCATCTGTGTATCTCACGGTGATTCAATTAAAACAAACAAATAAACAATATGTATTTTTAAAACTGTCATCTACAGAATTAAAAAACCCAAACTTTCCAGCAATTTAAGAGATCAAGTTAATAACATACAACATATATTTTATAAATGAAAAAAGTTACATTTCTTTTATTTAGAGTAATAAAAAATAAGCACATATTCTTGCAAATGGGATTTCCTTGCAGGATTTACATAACTTACAGGTGTTCCTGGTGCTACTCGGGAGACAATCACAGGCATCTTTTGATCATATCCCCCCTTAAAAAACAGTTAAGTCAGATATTAGTGAAATTTTATCAAACCAAGAGCAACTCAATTTAACAAATCTGACCACAATATAAATTCTTGATTACCTTTACATTGAATCCAAACCTTCCGTTTTCATCAGGCTTCATTTTGATTAGAACAAGATTATCATGTGGAATACCACCATTAGGCTTAAAAAGACAAAGATAAATGACTTGTAATTTTCACCTATAATCTCTACTTCAGGCATAAACAAAGAATGCTTTTTGCATCTTGATATTATTTATGGCATCATAAAGAATAATAATTCTTGGGGTCAGAGAGCTAGTCCAATGGGTAAGGTGCTTTCTTCACATGCAGCCCACAAGGTTTTGATCCCTGGCATTGTATGTCACTGCAGCAGTAATAACTCTAAGCACAGAGCCAGAAGTAACCCAGAGCACTGACAGTTGGGACCCAAAACAAATCAAAACAAAAGTACAGTAACATAATTTACAGATACAACATGCTAAAATCCCAAACAAATTACATTTACATTTAAAAAACTTACAGTAGACTTTTCAGGGGAAGATGGGACATCAAATGTTTCATTAATATGGTTTTCTAGATCCTGTTGAGAATGTGAACAATGAATTTGGTTCCAACTGTTTTTCTTCGATTGTTTGGGTGGTAAAGCTGGAGGCTGTCCATCTTCAGGAGTTTCTTGTGACCTAGATTGGAAAAGAACAACAAAAAAAGTAAGTATTTTGGAGTTGCGTTATGGAATCATTCTTCCTTCTTTCCTCTCTCCCTTTATCTCATCACAATGCTGAAAATCATACCCAGGTCCTAAAACATCACAGAGCAGGCACTCTATCTGAGATACATCCCTAGCTCTACAATTGTTACTACAAAAATGGGACCAAGAAATTCAGATATTTATGACTACTACAAACAAGATTCAAAATCAATTATTTTTTTGTAAGTGCCACTGTTTAAGGGAACCTTTCTTAACTTTGATATTTAACTAGTAAGTCCAATTTCCTACATTTTTGGGGGGGGGGCGTCATGGTTCTGTGTAGCTATTAGGGTCACACTCAGAGGTGCTTAAGAGTAATACTGTATCAAGGATTGAGTTCAGGGCCTCACACATGTCAGACATGCACTCTGCCAATGAGGCAAACTCCTGGCCTCAGAAGCCTTTTTATATAAAAAATCAAAAGAAATCAAAAAAGAAATCAAAACTGAGAGCTGAGTCATCCCTATAGATTATAAACTACCTGTCACGGTCTAGAGAACTAGAGTGTGTGGCCAATGTATTTAGAGATAATTGACAATTCATGAAAGTAATGTAGTGTTTGCTATAATTAGAATTAGAATATTAGTAAGAGAATTTATTAGGTAACAGAAAAGAAAAAGGTGACCAGAAAGAACAGTAGTGGTTGAGACACTCAGATATGATTTGAGATGGAGAAGCAAATATTCAATTAATGTTAGAGATTGGAATCGATATGAAAAAGCTACAATTGACAGGGAACACTAAGCAAAAACTTTTAAACGTAAGCATGGCATATTTGTAAGTTAACACTAAGTTTTTCATAAAGTCTAGAAAGGGGGACTAAGGGTTTAAATAGTGTATTAGGAAGCATAGCCCCAAGAAACTAGTAAAGTTGAGTAGAACAAACAGGAAAAACTGACCACCACTGAGGTTGTTATCTGTCTTTGAGGAGCAGAAAGTCCTCTGGAAAAATCAATGAACTACTTACTGTTCTATTGCCTGAGGAAGACAAGAGAGGTGATAGATGCTGATGAAAAGCACGGCTACTGTGGTACTAGACAGATTTTACCCCTTTTCCTGCTTATTTCTATTGACTTGATGACAAAGTTCTTAAAGGCAAGCTGTAAGATTTTGAGGAGGTAGAGTTGTACCAGATTATGTTAAAAAATGATTTTCCATCCCTCTCTGATTGACTAACGGGAAGTTAAGTGATTAAGTGATTAAGTGACAGTGACTAGTTTTTTATGCATCATGGATTGATTCAAGCACTATTCCATGTCATTTTTGTTACAGAACCATGGAATAGTGCTTGAATCAATCCATGATGCATAAAAAACTAGTCACTGTCACTTAATCACTTAATCATTTAACTTCCCGTTAGTCGTCGATTTGCTCGAGCGGGCGCCAGTAATGTCTCCATTTGTCCCTGTCGCGTGCTAGTGTAGCCCAATGGCATCTGTTTGCTCTGGGATCATGAAGAGCCTCAAACCGATCGTTCATGATCTTCACGAAGAAGTCTGACCATCTGGTAGGTGGGCAGCCACGTGGTCTTTTGACATCCCGTGGAATCCAGCCGGTAACAGCTCTAGTCCAGCGGTCATCTTTAAATCTCATTACGTGACCAGCCCATCTGATTTTTGACACCTTGGCAAATAAGACAGCGTCCCTGATTCTTGATCATCGACGGATGTCGGAACTCCGGATTTTTTCTCTCATTTGAGTGAAACGTGATATTCCAAGCATAGCTCTTTCTATTCTTCTTTGGGAGACCTGAATAGCATTCTCATCCTGTTTGCGTAGGGCCCAGGTCTCTGAGGTGTATGTTAATGCAGGAAGAACAGTGGAATCAAAGAGATGTGCCCGGAGCCGGAGGTTCTTCGTCCTCTTAGCTATCTCTTCGACGTTCTTGAAGGCGTTCCAAGCCGCTCTCTTCCTCCTGCGCAGCTCGGGTGCCAGGTCATTTGTCATGTTGACTTCTCGACCTAGGTACACATAGCTGTTGCATTCGGAGATGGTCGTTCTGTTGAGAGCGAATGGGGCATCAGGAACGAGGCTGTTTCTCATAAACATTGTCTTCGTAAGATTCAGCTGTAGTCCTACCTTTCCACACTCACGGTCAAAGTCAGCCAGCATTTGTGCCGCTTGGCTGATGTTTGGTGTTATTAAAACAATGTCATCAGCAAAGCGGAGGTGGTGTAGTTGCCGACCATCTATCTTCACTCCCATTCCTTCCCATTCCAGTCGTCGCATGATGTTCTCAAGGGTGGCACTGAAGAGTTTCGGTGAAATGGTATTATCACCCTGCCGAACCCCTCTCCTGACATCAACGATCACTTCTTTGTAGAATGGTGAGATCCTGGTAGTGAATCCGCAATACAGCTCACGGAGGATCTTGATGTATTGGACTTGAATGCCCTGATTGGCTAGGGCTTCAATGACCGCTTCCATCTCAACAGAATCAAAGGCCTTCTTTAAATCAATGAACGTTAAACAGAGCGGCATCTTGAACTCCCGAGAAACCTCAATGAGCTTGGTTATTGTGTGGATATGGTCGATGGTGCTGAATCCTTTGCGGAACCCGGCTTGCTCGCATGGTTGTCCTTCATCTAGTGTTCTGCCAATGCTATTTAGGATGACTCGAGTGAACAACTTGTAGATGACAGACAATCGGCAGATCGGGCGATAGTTGCCAATGTCATGGATGTCTCCCTTCTTGAACAGTAGTACGGTCCTGCTGGTTTTCCATTGGGACGGAACCTTGCATTCAGACAGGTAGCAAGTGAAGAGCCGAGCCAGTGTATTGATGAGTACTGACGGCAGGTTCTTCAGGTGTTCAGGTCTGACCTTGTCTGGGTCGGGTGCTGTTTGTTTCTTTACCGACGAAATGGCGTGTCGGATTTCGGAAGGGAGAACATTGGGAACGACATATCCATCCTGTGGAATTTGGTATGTCGGCAAGTGGACATGGCTATCGAAGAGATTTGAGTAGAAGTCATGGATAATCTTCTCCATTGCTGTTCTGGAGGATGTGATGGATCCATCAGGACGTCGGAGGGCAGTCATCTTGGTCCTGTAGTTGGCGAAGGACAGGTGGGCGTAACGAATACTTTTCCTAGCTTCTGCCGCATCTACCAGTACTTCTGCTCTTCTCTCTTTGAGGTCTTCCTTGATCGCATCTCTGCACTGCTTTGCGAGCTCGGACGTTAGCTTGCGGTTGCCTGAGGCATGCGCCAAACCACGCTGGCGAATTAGCTCAAGAGTTTTCGAAGACAGGCGTTTTTTTGTGGCTATCTCTCTCTTGGCGTTCCTCGCACATTCATGGAGGTGCTGAACCAGTCGATCGTATTCCTCGTCAATGTTGTCAACAATGGCATCTTCCCATGTTGCTGCAATAGTGCCAAAGAGTTCCCAGTTGGTGGTCGTTCTGGGAGTTCTCTTTTTGAACTTTGCAGCCCTTTCTCCCTGTAAGTGGGCCAATTTGTTACTGCAGAATAAAGAAGCCCCAAATAAATGAAGGAGATTACTGCCAAATGGCACATGAACAATATGCTCCTCACTGGTAGAGAAGATGTGAATTTACTTAGAACTTAAAGGCTTTCTGCTAGATGCAGAGTAGATATGGGGAGTAGAGCTAAAAATTTGATTAGTGCCAGAGAAATCAGTCAGGATTTATAATAAATGGTGTGACTATATAGTATTCCAGGAAGGTTTCTCCCAGAGAAAATACACTCCTTCTGAAATTTTATAACCTAGTATAAAATATATTAACTACATAATGACTGCATCAGAGAGCTTACCTCTTTTTTTTTTTTTTTTTTTAAAGCAAAAGCTTCCTCTAAGTCTCCCTACATGGTCAAGGATTTCAGGTCCAAAACATATTAGCTTTTATTCTGCCAATTTCAATTACCAAGAATCTAACATATTCAAATGGTCTGAGCTCAGGTAAGTAATTCCACAGATCAGAATAGAGATATGTAACTCAAACAGGGCTTGTAAGAGATTAGGGCAGATAAAGACAGACCCTTTGGCAAAACCTTACAGATATTTACATATTTCTAAAAATCTATTAAAAACCTGCAAGACAGGCTGGAGCAATAGCACAGCAGGTAGGGCATTTGCCTTGCACATGGCCGACCTGGGTTTGATTCGCAATATCCTATATGGTCCCCTGAGCACCACCTGGGGTAATTCCTGAGTGCAGAGCCAGGAGTGACCCCTGTGCATTGTAGGGTATGACCCAAAAAGAAAAAAAAAACCTGCAAGACTTTACAAAAAAACAGAAGTGATTAGATTCTACAAATGTATATCACCAGGTATCATCCTTTATGTAAGGCAAAATGCAACTTAAGCATTTAAATAAAAGTATTTTATACTCAGGAAGCATTTATTTTCAAAACCAGAGAAGAGTTTTACCAGACTGAAATCATATGGAAGTCAAAGTTAGAGCAAATTTCCTTTTTCTTGGCTAGCTAAGTCTAAATATAGTATCAAAATATACAGCAGAGGCAAACTCAGGTCTGACTTGCAGTTGGTATATATCTATGAGAGTCAACCTATGAATCTGGGTATACCAGTGGTATTGCTCAGCTGTAAGAGACAATAATGACACAACGAAACGAGTTTTGTTATAACTCTAAATTGACTTTCTGGAGGAGTTAACCACAAAGAAGTTCTAGATATAATTCTTTTTTTGCTTGCAAGCTACCCCTGACGTACTCAATATACCAAACACAGTAACAAGTCTCATGATGGAGACGTTACTGGGCCCGCTCGAGCAAATCGATGAACAACGGGAGGACTGTGACTGTGACAGTTGGGTCACACCCCACGATGCACAGGGGTTAGGGGTTACTCCTGGCTCATACACTCAGGAATTATCCCTGGCGGTGCCCGGGGAAACATATGGGATACTGGGAATCAAACCCAGGTCAGCCATGTGCAAGGCAAACGCCCTACCCGCTGTGCTATCACTCCAGCCCCTGGATGTACTTCTAAAAAATGTGCTTCTGATTCGAAACTATTGCCCTACAACAGTGATTGCTAATTCATAACTTGAGGGACTTCCTTGCCTAATATATATTTGGCCCATTTTGTTGTTTTCATAAAATATGAGTTAATTAGCTACATAAAAAATTTGACAGGGAAATCTTTACTTCCGAATATAAAATCTGGGAGTTCTCTAAGAGTGGACCTGTTATGCCCACCCCAAGGAGACCCTGAGTTGCCACCCACAGAGGAGCCCTCTGGCTACACAACAAGCAGCTTAAACCATGATCCCAGAGACTCAGAAATAAACCTCCTAACCCAACGGCTTTTGGCAGAAATGCATCCCCACTCTGCATTAGGTGACCAGCCCCGGGCCACCCCAGGTAGGAATAGGTTTTGTGCCTTGGCCTGTTCCCCAGGGCGGCTCAGGGTCCGCCATCTTCCAGAGGCCAATGGACAGCCAGGTGGGGGCCCGCAATGAGGAGACATGAGGGGTCTCATGGGATGGGGTGGGGCCGGCCCTTTCCTTGCCGGCAGAAATCCTTCTAGATTTAATTATTAAGATTTCAGAATTTCAGCAATAGAAAATAAATTGTTTAATGCTGCCTTTTTGGCAGATGTGAGTGTTGGGGCAAAATCCCAAATAAATAATGGTGGATCTGGTGTAAAAATATTGAATGTAATCAAAGTAGAGAGAGAGTAATGTGGAAACTATCTGCCACACAGGTAGGGGAGGCAGTAGAATGGGAGGTATACTGGGGTTTTGGTGGTGGTAAAGGTACACTCGTGAAGGGATGACCAAGACTTAAACCTGAAATGAAACCTGTATGACCGAGACTTAAACTTGAAAACTTTTTAACTGCTCTCACAGTGACTCAATAAATAAATTTATTAAAAAAAAAAAAGAGTGGACCTGTTATTGCAAATTGTCAACTATATGAAAATGCCCAAGTATTAGCTGCTGCCTTTAAGTGGGTCCTGGGCGATTCAGTCTGCATAATTCCACATTGTGTTTCTTACTAGAATCCAGTTGGTATTTCAAGTACAATCTATCCTTTAATCTGGTGAGAACATACATACCGGAAAGTCTAAGCTTTCAGATTCGTGTTATGAGTTATGCCAGATTCTAAAGAAAAGGTGAAGAGAAGTGTGCAGTCTGAGAAGATTTGCCAGAATGTAGCAGTGGAAAGGACAATATGACTTAGTATTTAAGAACTGGGATCACCTGTCTTTTCTTACTGTTTCATGTAACTTTCTTGCTAAATTATCAGAAAGTAGAGAATAAGCTCTCCAAAAGCCAGATTTGTTGCAGAGGATTACTTGGTTCAGGGAACTATTCTGAACTAATTATGTGCTCTCCCAGTAATCCTATTAACTGTCTATGAGAATATCTAAATATACCTTTTGTTTCCAGCTTCAGTAACCAAACTCCTTCCCTTCATTCCTCCAACCATCTTTACAGAAGTCTATTAATCAAGGACATTAACATAGATTTCCAAAATTCCTATTTTGAGCAAATCCCATCAATGCCACACTGCAAAGTTTTTATTTCCTCTTCCCTTTCCTTTAATGGCTGTCATTGTTGCAAAGTGCAGTGATTATGTATTTGGTGTGGTACTGGGGATCACAACAGCAGTGCAGGAGGACACACCTGGCAATACTGGATGTCAGAGATTGAACTACTATTCCAATGAATGCAAGGCAGATATTCAACAACTGGGCTACACACTCGACCTCATATTCCAAAAGTTTTAACCTTTAATATCTGAAAAATTCTTCATAGCTAGAGTTAACATTCTTCATAGCTAGAGTTAACATATAATTACTTATTATTTTACTCAAACAATTATCTGTGTGAAGATGATTAAAAAGGATAAAAACATAAAAGAAATGAAATAATATATATAGCAGAATAAAGAGATGAACTTGGGAATCAGGTATACTGTAGGGTGTGTGCTACACACACACACACACACGTATATCCATTAAAAATATATATATATATATCAGTTAGAAAAATGTTGGTATTATGGGGCTAGAGAAAAGCACAATAGGTAAGGTGCTTGCCTTGCACAGGCCGACCTGGATTTGCCTCTTGCGATCTCCTATGGTTCTCTGAGCCCACCAGGACTGATCCCTGAGCACAGAGCCACAAGTCAGCCCTAAGCACAACTGATTGTAGCCCAACCTTCCCCCCACCAAATTAAAGTTGGCATTCTGAAAAGAAGAGGATAACTTAAGGAGAAGACTAACACTATTATTTAGACAGGACTACGAATACAAGAAATAAAGAAGCAGGCACCAGGCTATACCTAAAATTTTACAAGTAAAGGTAATCTTCAAATGAAAAGATGGGAGATCTGTCATGAGGAGAATATAGGAAGTAATGCAACTGTGGTGTAGAATAATTGGTATTTTGGTGGTGGTTGCGGTGTGGTAACATACATTTTTAAGTGGTGTGAATCTGTATTCCTAATGCATATACAACATTGTAAAACAATATCTTGATGAAGGAAAAAAAAGTAATGTACTCTTCCCCCAAAAGATTTTTATTTATAAAATGAAAAATGCAATAAGGATTTATCATATATAAATAAGTTTCATAAAAGTGCAGAATTTATTTTTAGATATGAAAAACCACATTATGATAGAGACTGATACAAACTTTCCAGGAATGTTGATTACTTTAAAACCTTACTTTCTAAGACTCATATACCATTGTACTACAATCACTGCTGCCACCCAAGTCTTCAATGGACATTTGTCCCCATTATATTTAAATTACAAAAGTTATAGATAAAATTCTCACTGCTTGACATTTTGAGTTATTTAGTGATACTCAAGAGTGCTTAAAAGTAAGCACCACTGTTGGAAAATGTACACTGGTGGAGGGATGGCTGTTCAATCATTGTATGACTGAAACTCCATCATGAAAGCTTTGTAACTATATCTCACAGTGATTAAATTTGTTTTCAAAAAAGTAAGCAATGTTGTAGACTTAAAACTAATATTTAAGGCAATTTAAAAGATACATGTAAACTCACAGGGATAAAGTCAATACAATAATAAAACAGAATGATTTTAACAATAGGAAGTTATTCCAAAAATCAACCTACACCCAAAATTCCTGGTTTCAACTAAACTCCAAGCCCCTAACCTTAGAGCCTATATACGGAACCTTAAGCCAGAGACTGATAAAAGGTAAGCATATTGCAGCTACACAGCCCAGGGACCTGAAATCAGCTTGTCACAAATACTGTAATTCATATGGGATTCCTCGATTTCCCCTGGCTTGCTATCTGCTTCCCTTTGCATTTTCTTTGTTTTTTTAGTTCTTTGTTCTTTATTTTTCAGCATTTTGCAAGGCCCTTAATGTATTGATAGGCATGATCAAAACTGGCAGAAACTCTGAAAACTAAGCAAACAGGAATAGGTAAGGGTATCTACAAAAGCTATGGTGAGGCACTAAAATAAGACTAGAATGGGATCATCCATGTGAGAATGATTCATGGATATAGATATAACATTTGAGGACTATCAAGCACGCCAAGACTTTCTTCTGATTAGGAACCTAAGAACAATACAGAGAATTTGGGAGAATTCCTCAAACTGTGTTAAACCAGAGGTCCCTACTTCAAATAGGTGGACAGATAATGATTGGCAATATATTTTAAAGCTGCATATATATATACATACATATATATATATATATAGAGAGAGAGAGAGAGAAGTTACATCATTACTGCAGTTAACTTCCACTAAGTACTTTCTCTAAGTCAAACGTCAAGCTGTGTATCTTGTTAAGTGTTCACAGGAATCTATGAGGTAGGTATTATGATCCTATTTTTTTCCACATGAAAAAAGTGTGTGTGGGATGGAGGCAGTTCAGATAGAGAAGGGACCAATATGACAATAATAGTTGGAAATGATCACTCTGGAGAAGAACTGAGTATTGAAAGTAAGGAACGGGATACACACGATAACCTTTCAGTATCTGTATTGCAACCTTTCAGTATCTGTATTGCAAACCATAATGCTCAAAAGGGGGGTGGGAAGGAGAGCGCAAGAGAGGGATGGGGGTGGGGAGAGAGAGAGAGGCGGAAGGGTGGAGATCGGAGGAAAACAGGGGACAATGGTGGTGGGGAATGTACACTGGTGAAGGAACAGGCGTTAGAACATTATATGACTGAAACCCAATCATGAACAACTTTGTAACTATGTACCTCACTGTGACTCAATTGCTCGAGCGGGCCCAGTAACGTCTCCATTGGAGACTTTGTTGTTACTGTGTCTGGCATATCGAATACTCTCGGTAGCTTGCCGGGCTCTCCGAGAGGGGCGGAGGAATTGAACTCGGGTCGGCCATGTTGGCTGCGTGCAAGGCAGACGCCCTACCCGCTGTGCTATCGCTCCAGCCCAATCGATGACTCAATTAAAAAGGAAAAAAATTGTGCCGAGTACTGTCTAGATCAAGTTTTTGAATGTTAAGAAAAAGGGAAATGGGAATATAATTCTAAAAGTGTGCCAATGCCCTGCTACCATGTTGTGTTACAAATAACTTACATTCTCAAATCTTTAATTGCTAAAAAGTAGGAAATAAAAAACATAAAGGAAAAGTTATATTTACTGCATTCTGTTGTCAACAGAGAAATATATTAAAAAGGGTAGCAAGTGAAATGAGTCAGAAAGAGATGGATAGACATAGAAAGATTGCACTCATTTGTGGAATATAAAGTAACAAAATGGGAGATTAACACCCAAAGATAGTAGAGACAAGAACAGGAGGATTGCTCCACGGCTTGGAAGCCGGCCTCACATGCTAGGGGAAAAGGCAGTTCAGATGGAGAAAGGACCACCAAGTAAAGGATGCTCGGGATGGAAGATGTATACTGAACTGAAAATAGACTAAAGATCGAACATGATGGCCACTTAATACCTGCATTGCAGACCACAACACCCTAAAGGAGAGAGAGAGTAAAAGGGGAATCTGCTTGATATAGAGGTGGGCGGGAATGGGGGAGGGAATGTGGGAGGGATACTAGGAACATTGGTGGTGGAGAATGGGCACTGGTGGAGGGATGGGTACTCAATCATTATATGACTGAAACGTAAGCACGAAAGTTTGTTAAGTCTGTAACTATCTCATGGTGATTCATTAAAAAAATAAAAAGGGTGGCAAAAAATTTTTAAAAGTGTCAATCAAGCTAGTGGGAAAAAGGCTACTTTTTAAATTAGCTTAATATTCTTATGAATGCTTCAAAAATAGTGAAAGCAATTTATTCTACAGTCAAAGCAATAGTGTCTATTCTTGCCTTTCGAAATTTATATCATAATAAAAATAAAATCTCAGCTACTTATGTACTCATGTAATTATTTTGATCTAATACCGATGTTTCCTTATTAGACAATAGTTGGTATATATTAACAATTGTGGTATACATTTATCAAAATTAATATCTCAAATATTTAAAAGTTAATTTTTGACAATTGCTTCCCTCAGAAAATAACAGCTTAATTGCTGCCTGAAATATTTTAAGGGAAGAAGGGTTTCCTTCTTCTAATACTGTAAATAGATCTTACTAATAAATGGTAACTTTATTCTAGGTAGTACAACAAACGACTGTTTCCACCTGTAAGGTCAGATCCTTCTAAGGATATTGAACTTGTATGGTAAGTTAAATATTGCTTTTCCCCATCTTTTGCATAAATTACTTTAAAGCAATGTCCTTTTTGTATGGACACAGGAAGACAGTTAATATTATGCTTTTGTAACTTGGCAATTAATTAACTCCAAATAATATTCACTCCTAGACATCTGCTTTCTTGACTAAAGCCTCAGTTGCCCTTAGTTCCTACCACCCCAAAAGTAGGGTCCCGACGAGGGACTGAATGGACGCAGAGCAAGCTGTGAGCTACCCTGGCACTGAAATGGACCAGGCCACATACCATAATACTTAACTATAAGTTAAGAGCACAGTCATGGACAAACTCTGTCATGACCCAAAAGATGTAACTGAATAAGGACCCTGTTGATAGGAAGACTAACCTGGCTTGAGGACTGTGGTCTGAAATATATAATGAGATGTCCACAGGAAGAACCAGACTTTAAGCTTGATATATCTCTTACTGTATAGACTATAGACTATAAAAACCAGCTCCCGGAAGAGAACAGTGCAGTCTCCTGCCCCCGCGCCTGGCTGTCCTCGCTGGGACCCCTTGGAGCGGAGCAGGTCGAGCTTTCCTCCCTGCCCCGACCACGGCTCCAGCAGCCAAAGACCTCCAGGACCAGCCACCACCATGCTGAGACCACTCTCCGCACACCTGAAGGTACCGGCAGAGGAACAAAGGCAAGCAGGTCCCGGGGCTGAGATCTCCAAGCCTACTCGGATCCGGGCTGAGCATCCTCCACCCAGATCCTCCGAATTCCAGTAGACGGGGGTCACACCCACCAACTGGCCCCCTGGCGCCATGTAATCAGACTCAGAGACTATAAAAACCAGCTCCCGGAATCTTATTATGACATCTTATTATCTCATTCCTACTTTGGACAAACTGGCAGGCTACCGAATGTAACCTGCCCACACGGCAGAGTCTGGCAAACTCCCCGTGGCGTACCCAATATGCCAAATACCAGTAACAATGATGGGTCTCATTCTCCTGAAGAGCCTTGAATATAGCACTTTCTTAAAAATCTCAGGGCTAGGATGAAGGAGACGTTACTGGGGCCTGCTCAAGGCAATCGACGAATAACAGGATGGTCGTGATTCGTGTTCTCTTACTGTGTTCATACAAAATGACATTGCTAGAAATATTAGATTGAAATATTGCTAGAAATACTAATAAAATATTAGTAAATTTACTACAACTATTTAAGTGTACGACTAGCTGGGGAAAGAAGAGAGCAACACACCTTGAATGGAATCCTGTCCTAGTAATCTGGAATAATCTCTTTAGATGGCATTTTATCCTTGAGTTACTCTCCTGAATGAGTGGTCTTACCTCTCTTTGATGATCTGTTAATGTTTAATTCCACCTTTGTATCCCCACCCTACATGATTTCTATATAAACTAGGCTGTAAGAGTAGCTGGGGGGTAATCCAGAGAGAGACAGAAACAGAAGGAGAATCAGAGGAGAATGGAGAGGAGATTGGAATAAACTGCAATTGATACCAACCAGCCTGGTCCCGGTTCCTTCCTTCACCTGCCTATCACCTGCCCATCGCCATCGGCCTCTCCAGGATGGAGGAAGTGGCAGAGACCAGCGAACATGGGTGGGGCGAGAGACAGATCACCACAGCCCTTTAGTATATACACATCCTAGAACTGCTTTTTTATGCATCCTATTATCTACTCTTCCTGCCCCCTCCAATTAGGACACACTGGAGTTGCTTGGAGGATACTCCTGCCACAGTGCTTGAGGATCTTGCTAGTGGTGCTCTAAGGGACATGGCATGAAGCTTTCTTTACCCCTGGTCATGTTAAAGGTGTATGTCTTACACACCTTTCTCCTCATAATTAATGCATCTTCTTATCTATGTATCTCGCTTTTCTTTGGGGGGGGGGAGGGAGCTTTTGGGTCACACCAGGACATGCTCAATGGTTACTCCTGGCTCTGCACTCGAGAATCATTCCTGGTGGTGCTCAGGGGACCATATGGGATCCTGGGGATCGAACCCATGTCGGCCACATGCAAGGCAAGAGCCCTACCCACTGTACTAGCACTCTGGCCCTTTTTGTAACCTTTTACTAATTATCACTTTGTATTTTTATTTGCATATGAACACTGAGGGCAAGCAACTAGTACACTAAACTGAGTGGATAGGACAGTGCTTCTCAGCCTTTATCCGACTGTGGCACTCATCTCCTAGTTGGTCCTCAACTCTCATGCTGCAGTCACTATTTGCACAATTTCCACCTGAGAACTCCCTGGAAACTGAAGACCCACAGGGTTCTCAGTTGAGAAATGCTGAGACAGAGGGACCTAGGATATACTACAGCAGTAGAGTGCATGCCTCCCATTTATGAGGCCCTGGGTTTGATCTCTAGCATAAAATGGGAAGGAGTATGTGTGCATGCACACAAAATAAAACAAACAGAACCTGATGAAGTAAAAAAAAATGGATATGAAATTGAATTTGTTCATCAGTATGCCATGAAATATGAATCAGAAATGGCCCTGCCATTTCTAACTTATTTTCAGTCTGATGATTCTCCATTTTTACTTACTCTTCCTAACAGTCATCTATCCTTTGGTTCCATTCTTGAAAACTATTAAGAAAATGCTATCTTATTGCCTGACCACAGTACGATATATTATATTTTTTAGAATAGTAATATATAGAAGGTATGTGTACTATGAGTTTAAGAACATTCACAACTGCAAAAGAATAATTAGTGTTTTTTGGTGGGGCTTAGAAAGAGAAGCCAGGAAATGAAGAATTCCTGGGAATAAAGAAACACATTTACAAACATAAAATTTTAAAACATGGCATTAGTAAAATCTTGTTCAAAAACCCTAATTTCTCAGATTATTTAAAATGAAGCAATCTGGGGCATGTATAAGAAGGAAGTTAAATGAGAAAATGTCTTACGGCGATGATTCCAAAATGATGCTATTAGCTTGTGTTGAGGATGGAGATCTGTGATTCACAAATACTTCACTTGGGGAAGTATGAACCACATGGTCTACCAAATGACCGACTGAAGATGGTCGTATGCGGGTTCCCTCTTGGGTGAATGCAGAATTTCGACTACATGAAGAGGAAGAAAAACAATGGAGTAAAAATATGCTTTAGAGTTCATTCTTTTAGCTTCTTAATTACATTTGTAATTAGAAATTAGGTTTATGCTTTTAAAACTAATGACAAGCTGAGCCTCTGAGAAAGATGGTAAGATATAAGCAAAAATAACAGAATGGTAAGCCAGAGATCTGAGCTATAGTCAAAAACCCAGGACAAGGATTTTATCTATTCAATCACTTATTTTCCTTAATAGGTTTAATGTGTCTAGGTTTTAGTCACTATAACTTTGTGTTCAAAAAGTGAAGTAGGAGAAATGTTTTTTATTATTGATGGCCTCCTTAAGTTCAAAGAATAGAAACTGAGGATTGGAGACCATTTTCAGTGGGAGAGTGCATGCTTGTATGCATATGATGCTGGGTTCTAATCTCCCCCCTACATTAATCTAAGTATAAAAGATGGTAAAGGTAAAGGCCCTCCCGTTGATCGTCGATTTGCTCGAGCGGGCCCAGTAACGTCTCCATTGGAGACCTTGTTGTTACTGTGTCTGGCATATCGAATACTCTCGGTAGCTTGCCGGGCTCTCCGAGAGGGGCGGAGGAATCGAACTCGGGTCGGCCATAGTTGGCCGCTTGTAAGGCGAACGCCCTACCCGCTGTGCTATCGCTCCAGCCCTATACAGAACATGTGAAAATCAGTCAGGATATCAAAACAACCCTAATATCTCAAGAGACCTAAGTTTAGATACTGAATACCATCGTGGTAGTCACATGACTATCATTACCATTAGTAGCTATGGTAACTAGCAATACATATTTATTCTGTGCCGGGCATTATCTAAGCATTTTATATTTGTCCCCTCATTTAACTCTAACGATGCACAACAAGACACTATTTTTAATATATAACATATATATATGAATGTATATGATTTCATATGTAAGGAAACTTTGGCAAAGATACTAATTTCTTCAAAGTCTAAACATGTAGGAACCAGGGATTATGTTGTTAATCACAAACATGTAATGTCACTTTGGAATTAAAAACACGGAATTTCTTCAGATCATACTAAAAGTGTTTTATGAACCAAAATATTTAATCATATACAATGCCAATGAAGTCAATCATTTGAAATAACAAATCATCTAGCTTAATTCTCTTCTATAACTAGCTAAATTTGTTAGCAGTACTGGGAACATATGAAGAAATGGCTAGGTAGAAAAAGGACTAGAAGAAGAGTTTCTGGACTTTTTTCCCCCAAAGAAGATAGTATCTTTGGGTAGCATAAAATTAACTTACTATTTTTACAGCAAAGTATATAACTTTTGTGAGACATAATAGCATTAAATGTATCTATAGTAAATGCTGAATAATAGTGTTTCTCAGTACAGTTATTTTATATTTCATCATACTTAGAGTTAGGCACATGGTATCTAGCCACAGAAATCCCACTTGCTATGCCACAGAAAGTGGGAGAACAATAGTTGTGGTAACCATTCTATTAAGATCATCACAATAATTTAATATATCCAAATAAATGCTCTACTAAAAACTTGTGCTGTAAAGAGATAAAGTCAACAACTTTCCGGTCTATTAGAAGGTCATTATTAATTGGCTAGAGACCCTTACTATGAAGGTCAGTTGTGCAGGAAAGTGAACGAACTCGTTCAATGCTCTCCTCCCCAAAGAAAGCTATTCCATGCTACTTATGCAGTGAGCTGCAGCTAAGAGGACATAACATCTGGCACAACAAAATCATGCCTCACCAAAGATTTATATTTTACATATTCAAAAAGAAACATTTTGAGCTTAGTGAAGGATGCCTATCAGATGCCACAAGTCATAATAAAAATGTAAAAATACGTATATAAAAATTTTTACATATTCAGATCTGGCAATAATTCACAAAACAATGAAATGTATAGCTGATATTTGTATGTACTTACTGATTAGGAGTTCCAGGTGGAGATCGGGATGGAAGGCTTTGTGTTTCTAACCTGTCATCCGATATTGAATTTCTGCTTACTACTTCCCAATCCATTAATTTCCGCGCCAATGGCTTACTTGGGGATCTGCAAAATAGTTTAAATATGTACAATGAAATTCTTGTTAATTTATATAGTCTTAATTTGTTCATTTCCCCACTTCCTTCTCTTTGTCACTGTGATAATCAGGGGACACACTTGGTTGTGGTACTTGTACATAGACTGAGATGCACACTGAGGGGTATGTTATAATTGTGGTTCTTGCAACACACCTTAACCGTAGTGCAACAAAGATCATATACTTACTGAGGTACATGGCATATGGTGCAGTGCTGGGAAACGATCTTATGGCCTGCCACATACAAAGCAGGTATTCTACCACCGAGTCTATTCCAAGGGCCGAAATTTAAAATTTTATACTTCAACTATGCACAACGTTTTAAAATGACATTACTAGATAAGAAATTAGTGCGTTTGAAGGAATGTACTGAGAACGTACATTTACTTTATATGAAAGAAAGAAGGAAAGAGGCTAGGAATAGAGAAGAAAAAGAAGAAACAAGAAAAGCAAGGAGTGGTTGGTTAATAAAAGTTTTCTTGTATATTATCAATATTATATACTGAATATTTGTATTGCAGTTTCTGAAGCTCTAGTTTATCCTGGGATGTATGACATAATTTCTAAAAAAATTATCTCTTAAATGCTATTAAATTAAAATTTACCCTCTCTTCCAGTGAGGTCAGGATAATAATGATAAATATATCATACTTTATTTTGATAAATGGTAGACATGTTGCCGCCCTCCTCCTTATCTTAAAAAGTGCTTTTAAGTTAACTAAGTGCTGAAAGGAGGCAGTGATATGCATGATACCCTTTTAGATGCCCTTCCAGTAACAACACTGCAAACCACAGTGCCTAGAAGAAAAATAAGAGAGAACAGAGAGAGAGAGAGAGAGAGAGAAAGAGAGAGAGAGAGAGGGAGAGAGAGAGAGAGAGGGCAAATGGGGTGGGGTGGCAGGGAAAGGGGAGAGGGAGAGAGAACTAAAGTGTCTGGCAAAGATGCAGGCTGCGGGACAGGCAGGGGAGCAGGAGGGAAAATGGGGACACTGGTGGTGGGAAATATGCAATGGTGAAGGGATGGGTGCTGGAACATTGTATGACTGAAACCCAATCTCGAACAACTCTGTTAACTGTGCATCTCATAGCGATTCAATTAAAAATTAAAAAAAAAACTTTTAAGTTAACTAGTCCATCTCAAGTTGGGAGCTGGAAAATATATTTTATCGCCTATCTACCTACAGTCAGCAATCTAATGATAAGGTGAGAACTAGGTGTTTTTTTCCTAAGACACTGGTGTTTGCAGAGTCTTAAAAAAACTCTTAAATGAACAACTAAAGTTTTCTTTCAATATGCAAATTCAGATAATGGCCAAAACTCATGTAAATCATATGAGATATGTAAATACAGAATTATATAGGTTAATAATGCAGAGGTTAACATAATGAACTCTTCTACTTAAATCATCTTTAAATAGTTTTATATTTTAGTAACCAACTCACAAAAGTATACTGAACATGAAAATATGAAATAATTATATATATAATAGGTAGTTTAAAATGAGTAAGGAACATGAGTTCTATAATCGATCAAATATCTATATATTTTAGTTTATTTAATATCTATAACTTAGGATTCTTAGGGTTCATTACCTTCTGAGTTTTGTGAGTTGAGTATCTAATTTTTCAGTGCAATATTTTAGTCTATTAATTTTACTAAACCACAACTGAAGTTAATTATAAACTCAATCCACACAAGTGCCCTATTATTTCAAGATTCATAGCCAAAACATTTTCAGTCTGGTTTAATGACATTTCCTAAATTTAAGGATATTACATTTTCTAAAAGATATAGTATTATTGACTAAAAATAAACAAATTTAAATTTCCTTTTAATAGTCAACTCAACATAATTTAAGCATAAAATTTCTTGTTATTGTTATGAGCTTAGATCATCGGATATTTTGACTTAAAGACAATTCAGGATAACAATTTTCTCATACTAATCACAATAAAATGAAAATAAAGCATATTATTTCATGTATTAGATTTTTCAAAGAAGAGTTTTGAAGAAATCTTTAGCATTTTTGGCTTTTTATTCATGTTAATTCTTAATGCTGCTTTTTATTTCTTATTTATATAAAGAATGTATTTCTTTATATATATGATATATATGTATTCCTTATATATAAAGAATAGTGAACATAAACTCAAAGAGAGTTCAGTAACAAAATAGTGTAGAAAGTTGAGTACTTTCATTTTCTGAGACAGAGAAAAAGTCATTTGAAGGAGGAAAAAATAAAGTACACTTACCTAGTATGAAGTATCAGAAAAATTTACTGTTCTATTAAACGTGACTGAAAACACTTTACATTTAAAACTAAATTTCAGGCATTTGATTTCATTAACAGTTTTAACCTCAAAGACCCACCCACTGAAGTTTGCTATCTCTGTTTCCTGTTAAGTGTGGAAATTACAGAGAAAAAAATACCACACATCATCAGAGGTCTGCAATGTGGTATATTTATTTTCTGACCATGATACTCTTATTTTTTTGTTCCATGAGAACATTCTTTTGCTTTCTTTTCAAATACTACACGACAACTGAAAATATTAGAAATTCAAAACACTGACATGAGAAAAATAATCTCTTACCTGCTGAAAAAAAAATCAAACATAAGGAAAAACCTTTCTGTTTTGTTTTTGGGCCACACCCAGTGTGTTCTGAGGCTCTTTCTGACTCTCTGCTCAGTAGTGACCCTGGCAGTGCTCAAGAACCATCTATGGTGTTGGAGATTTTAATCAGGACTAAGGCCATCCTAGCCACACATGAGACAAATGCATCCTTACCTTAAAGAGAAGTATTTTCTATCCACTAATGCTGCAAATTAAAATTCCAAGAAGTGACAAGAACTCTAGAATTTTCTAATACTTTGGTAGACACACACTTTATCTCAGAAAGATTTCCAGACTATAAAAACAATCCCATAAAAACTGGCCAGAAGTGATTGCAAAGCGTAGTTAGCCCTGAGAACCACTAGGTGTGGCCCCAAAACAAAATACACAAAAATCATAATATTTCTTAGTATGAATTAAAGAAATATGGAAATGTGCTGAATGATATATGAAATAAAGCAGCATATTATTAAAATTGTAATAAAACACTGAACAAAATGCTATTTACAAAACACAATATTTGACACAACTGAGCTGGAGATAAAGTACTCAGCACAGGGTTAACTTCATTCATCTGAAAAGTAAAACCAATGGAGGCTAGAGGGATAGTGTGGCAGGTAGAGTGCTTGTCTTGCATTTGGCCAACTGGGGTTCAATCCCCCTGATCCCCCGAGCCCAACAAGGAGTAAGCCCTGGGCACTGGAAAGGAAAATGAAAGAATTAGATAAACTACTTCATTATTTCCTCAACATAACTTTTGTTTTTTTTAAAGACAGGATCCTCATCAAAGTGGTAATTTTGTAGCAGTTTGGGAAAAAAAATTTAATTTCAGTAATTTTAATTGTTCATTTAAAAAACTCCAGTGGTTAGCTCTTTCACAGGTCGTCCACCATGCTGTGAGGCTAAGATTTGGGAGCTGGTTTTAAGAGAAAACCCTTGATTCCTCCATCCTTGCCTTGAGACTGTGTCCATGGCAGCTATCACTCAATGGAATAGGGACAGGGAGTGCGTGTGTGTGCGTGTGTGTGTGTGTGTGTGTGTGTGTGTGTGTGTGTGTACAGCTGCGTGGGTGTCTATGTGAAGAATGCAGCAAAGTAAAAGAAAAATCCAACGAGGATTTCATGGTGACTAGTTAATATTTTATTGTACAATTGGCTGAAGGAATAAAGGAAAACTGGGGGGGGGGGGGGGTATTGCTTTTGTATGAGCCACTACCAGTGGTGCTGGGAGCCTGGGGTCACACTTACTGCTGTTTGGGGACCTACTAGGGTCATACCCGGAAGTGCTAAGGGAGCACCTGGGCTATGTCTTGGGTGTTTGAGGGGACGAGGGGTGGGACTATGTGGTGCTCGGTGCCTTTCTCTAAAGGTGAGGCATGTTCGCTACAATTTGAACCAACTCTTGCTATTAAGACTTATTGTGGTAATCATTTATCAACATATAAAAATGTTGAATCACTATCCTGCATAATTGATACAAATATAGATATAAATAAATAATCTCACTTTAAAACAATCCCTCCACCAAAAATAAGACACAATAAGCCAAAATAAAAATAGATGAGGCTTACCTTGCAAACACCCTGTCTTTATTTGCTTTTTCTTTGCCATACTGAACTGACTGGACTTCAGTTCTCCCACTGAAATACAGAAGTTAATAGCAAAAATCATCTTAAAGAAAACTTCAAGATAAAATGACAACAAATAGTGTAATTATAAATTTATAAAAGACACATATTTCTTCTTCTCCTTTTTTGGTTTTGGAGCCACATCCAGTAGTGCTCAGAGCATACTCCTGAACTCTGGAATCAAGAATTACTTCTGGTGGTGCTTGGGGGACCATATAGGATGCCAAGGACTGAACTTCCAGTTCAAGGCAAACGCCCTACCCACTATACTACAGCTCCAGTCCCCAAGACAAACATTTCTAAGACTGAAAAGAGTGATTAAGAAAAGTAACAACAGGGCTGGAACAACAGTACAATGGATAGGGCACTTCCCTTGCACAACCTGAGTTTGATCCCTGGCATTCGATAAGGTTCCCTGAGTACGCCAGGAGTAATTCCTTAGCGCAGAGCCAAGAGTAACCTCTAAGCATTGCTAGGTATGCCCCAAAACAAACAGACAAACAAAAACAGGGGAAAGTGGCAACAATGGATACATTCCAGTTCTACCTAAAGTAAGTTCAATTAGTTCTTCCATTAATGAATAAAGATAACATGTTTGACAGGAACTTTTCAGATGCTTCTTTATTTGAGAGAGAATATGACAGGAGTAATTTTGCCTATGATTCCTTCTACTATGCTCTAGAAAAGCCCTCTCTCTAGACTCAGAGATACTTTGGTCCAAGCTAATCAAAGTCTTGTCTTCACTCCTTAGGCTTGTGGTTTATATAGTGTCTCTAGTAATTTTATTTGGAGGGTCTGAAGAATGCCATATCTTGATTGAAAAGCTGTTCTTTTCTTCCCTGACCTATAATGATTATACCTAGAAAGACTGCTACACCCTCCTCTCTTCCATCTGGAGATATAGGCAACTCCAGATTTTTGCATGTGGTTAAAAAAAATAAAGCTGGAATTTGTCTTGAAAGTAATTTGTCTAACAAACATACCATTTATGCATAAGAACCAAACCCTCAAGGATACACTGATTTGTTCAGACCAAATTTATTAACTGAAAATTTGACTTTTAGTTCTTCCTCCCTCAGGTCAGTTAGTCCGCCAATATTCGAACCAAGAACTTGGCTTTCTCTGCGTACACACCCCAGGCATCCTCTAGGACCTAGGAGACTAACCATCCCTGAGCCGCTTCCTGTTCACCCCCAACACTGTGCCGATCTTCTTCCTCCCCCAGGTCAGTTAGTCCACCAGTATTTGAACCCGGTACTTAGCTTTCTCTGCGTACATGCCCCAGGTGTCCTCTAGGACCCTGGGACGCTCACCATCCCTGAGCCTCTTCCTGTTTCCCACAACGCTGTTCCAATCTCCTTCCTCCCCTACGTCGTACCCCCACCCCACACACCAGGTACACATAGGGGGCGTGGCCTCTAAAGAAGGGGGCGTGGTCTAATTTTGGGCGGGCAAACGCTCACTGTGGCAGGTAATCTACTCATACCCAACAATCTCAAGTAACATCTCAGTCTCCAAACTTCCACACCCAACATGAAGAAACAATGCAAATCCTCACCACGTGGGGAAAACGATGAAAAGAGCCCAGAAGTCTCAGTAGGTACTCACCAAAGTGACCTCTCTGAGAAAGAATTCAGATATGAAGTAATGAAGATGTTCAATGAACTCAATGAAACAGTGAGACACATATCCAGTAAATTAAAGGAGGACATGAAAGAAACAATGGATCAGACAATGGAGAAAATCCAGGAGAAATGAGAGCAGAAATTGGAAAGCTATGCACAGAAATGTCACGAATAAAAGGTTCCATAGATGAAATAAAAAAGTCTGTGTCCTCAACAGTAGAATGACCACAGCTGAAGACAGAATCAGTGAGCTGGTAGATCAGCTGCAACAAGTCAACAGGCAACAACAAACAGTGGCAAGAGACCAAGGGCTAGAGGGGCTACTATAAGACAAGACAAACTCTACAAGCAAAACAGACCCTTACAGAAAGATGATACAAAACCTCATAACAATAATCTCTCTCAACGTCAAAGGTCTAAATTCACCGATTAAGAGACATAGAGTGGGAAAATGGATTCAGAGACAGAACCCAACATTCTGCTGCCTACAAGAAACTTATCCGAACAATCAGAGAAAAACAGAGTCAAAGTTAAAATATGGAAAACAATCCTGCAAGCAAAGGGCTGCCTCAAAAAAGCTGGGGTGACCATACTAGTATCCGACAACATAAATTTCAGGTTGAAAAAGATTAGAAGGGACAGCGAAGGCCGTTGTCTATTCATCAAGGAATACATACATCAGGAAGAAATCACACTCTTAAATGTATATGCACCTAATGAGGGAACAGCTAAGTATTTAAAACAACTGCTAACAGATGTTAAGGAGGACATTGCTAGCAACACAATAGTAGCCAGAGACTTCAACATCACCTTATCACCTCTAGATAGATCAACAAGAACAGAACTCAGCAAGGAAACACTGGCTTTGAGCTTTGAAGGAAGAAATAGGAGAGGGCATATAGACCTATACAGGGCTTTACACCTCAGAAAGAAAGAACACACATTCTTCTCCAGTGCACCTGGTACATTTTCCAAAATAGACCATGTGCTAGGCCACAAAACATACCTCAATAGAATCAGGAAGATAAACGTAACATCAACAATCCTTTCAGACCACGATGCACTGAGAATAAAAGTGAATCACAAACACGGAGAACCAAATCAAACACCTGGAAATTAAACAACTCAATGTTGAACAATGAGTGGTTCAGGAAGGAAGTCAAGAATGAAATCAAAAGATACCTGGAAACAAATGAGAATGAAGACAGGAGGTACCAGAACCTATGGGATACAGCTAAAGCCGTGTTTTAAGGGGAAAATTGATAGCTCTGCAAGCACTTCTCAGGAAGGAAGAAAGAGCCCACATAAACAACTTGACTACAAAGTGGGAAGCAGGATAAGTAAGTTTAGGGTTTTCAGTTTTAAAGGAAGGGGAAAATGCAACAATAAGGAATGTTTATTAAGCAACACTTACCAGTACCGGAACTTTGAACCTAATGTAAAATAATGTGCAAAAAAATTCTTTTGAGGTGGAAGTGGTCTGTCCAAACGAAAGAATGTGTGATGTTCTACACATGCTTTCCACAGATTTTTGCATGCTCTGTAGTTCACCATATTAAACCCCAATAATGTTTCTCTAGATTCATGCTGTAATAAAGGACAAACACAGGGAAAAGATTAGGATCATTATAATGCTCCACTTTATGTACTTTTCACAAATATCTTAACCTTATAAATATTAACATCTTTTTGGCTTGTCCAAAAAAGTAAGCTATAAAATGACTAAATATGACACCTCTTTCAGTAACATTACAACTGGCAGAAACTTACAGCAAAAAGTTTATCATAGTTATGAATGTTTAAAAATTGATGTAAATGTTTGCAAATTTTATTAGGTATAATTCTGTTCTGAAACGTGTAGCAATAAAATAAAAACACTTATTTATTACCAGAAGTCTGTTAAATTAGTATTTAAAAAGTTCCATTAAACTATATACAGCAAGGTATACATGTTCTAACAGCATAACTCTCTTACATAAGGACTGCATCCCATCATTAAATCCAGTCAGATCAAGAAATGAATCATTACTAGCTCTTTGATCTTTCTACAAAAATACATTTGCAAAGGTAAACATTCTTCTGACATTTATCACCATAAATTATTTGTGCCTGTTTTTGAACTTATAGATAGAATATATAGTATATTAGCACTGTCCTCCCGTTGCTCATCGATTTGCTCGAGCGGGCCCAGTAATGTCTCCATTTTGAGACTTGTTGTTACTGTATTTGGCATATCGAATATGTCACGAGTAGCATGCCAGGCTTTGCCGTGAGGGAGAGATACTCTCGGTAGCTTGCCAGGCTCTCTGAGAGGGGCGGAGGAATTGTACCCGGCTCAGCAGGGCTGGCTTCGTGCAAGGCGAACGCCCTACCTCTGTGCTATCACTCCAGCCCAGTATGCATATATATGTATATATAGATAGATAGATAGATATAGATAGATAGAATGTAGAATTTATATAGCTAGAATCATACATATGTTGCCTTTAGGCCTGACTTTCGTCATGAAATATTAAGTTTATATACTCATTCATGTGGTATTGAAGAATTGAAAATTTTTTCCTCTACAAATTTTTATACTGATATGTTTATAATATACCAAACTGTTTACACACATTACCAATATAAAATATTACATATGCATAATATTCTGTTATATATTTATGTAATAATCAGTTTATTTATGTACTTGAAGTTTAGTTTGACTATATAAAAACTGCTTCTATATATCATGCTCCTATATGCTGTCTGATGTGTAACTTATGCTTTGTTTCTAAAATAAGCTCACAACTTTGTAAACATAAGATATATGTAAACTTGTAAGTTTACAACTTTCAAAAACAGATGTTTCCTCCCTATCAACAGTGTTGTTACATCACCAACTATGGTTTATAAATTGTTTCACTACTCTAGTGCATGTGCTTTTTATTGTATAATGGTTGTAATTTTTTACTTTTCAAGATGATTAATAAAGGAGGTATAATGTATTCTTAATTGTCCTTTAAAAATTTTCATAGATGGAGATAATTAGAGCGTCTTCAAGTCTATTATCCTCTGAAGTTTTGCCCTTAATAAAACTTAAAAGCTACCAAAAGTGAAGACCATGTTAGGAAAATATTCATATTTCTGGTCATGTGGATATGTTTATTTCTGAAGTGTCTAAGTCACTAGAATATATTTGGACTGCAATGGATATACAACCAAATATGTGTATGGTTATATGATGCATGAATTATTTTATGATCTTAAACATGTACTTTGATCATGGTAAAGGCCCTCCCGTTGATCATCGATTTGCTCGAGCGGGCCCAGTCTCCATTGTTGTTATTGTGTTTGGCATATCAAATACGTCACGGGGAGCTTGCCAGGCTCTGCCGTGCAGGCGAGATACTCTCGGTCGCTTGCCGGGCTCTCCGAGAGGGGCGGAGGAATTGAACTCGGGTCGGCCATGTGGGCTGCGTGCAAGGCAAACGTCCTACTTTGATAAACAGAAAGAAAATATTTGTAAGCAAAGTTCTACAGAGTATGTTAGGATACATCTTTAATCAACTGTTAGATGACTTTTTTTTGGCGTTTTGGGTCACACCCAGTGATGCACAGGGGTTACTCCTGCCTCTGTACTCATGAATTACTCCTGATGGTGCTCAGGGAACCAAAAGGGATGCTGGGAATCGATCCTGGGTCGGCCACGTGCAAGGCAAATGCCCTACCCACTATGCTATTGCTCCAGCCCCTAGATGACTTTTTTTTTTCATTTCTTATAATTACCCCTAGATGACTTTTAATACCAATGTTACATGTAGTTAAATATATCACTAATGATATACTACTTCAGGAAATGGGCGTGAAGATGAAATTATATAAATATCACTGATACATTATCAGGTATTTATCTAAGTACATGTTAGAAACTATAACTATTATTATTGCTAGTAACACTGGTACTATTTGGGGAAGCAAATTACAAAAGTTAACTTCTACATATTTTTTAAAGTAAAATATATGATCTTTAGCTTTCTGATTCAGCTGCCTATTATTCTACTAAACATTTATTGAACATGTAAAAGAACATTATATTCAACATAAACCACAACATGGAGAAAGCAAAATTATCTGCTACAATAAGAATTTATAAAATGATATTCTTTCAGTATAACATCATATAGTAATAGAGTAAACTATTACTGCCACATGCAACAAAATAGATGAATCTCACAATGTTAAGGGAATAAGGCAAACCAAAGTAGAATATTTTGCATGATTTAATTTATTATTATTTTTGGTTTTGGGGCCACCTGGCTATGCTTAAGGTTCACTCCTAACAGGGCTCAGGGGAATACATGGGGTGCCAGGGTAACAAATCTGGGTTGGCAGCATGCAAGGCATGTACTATCTCTGCAGTTTTCATCATAATTTCATTTTATATAGTACAAATATGAGCAAATTAATCATGACGGTGTAAACAAAATTAATGTTTTTGTTGACTGAATGGCAGGTCAGTTTTAATTATCTACTATACAAGTTTCTATCCATTATGTCAGCTTCTAATATGCTACATATTACATTATATATTTTTCAAACTATAGTTCTAAATATGTGCTGCTTTATTTAAACTGCCTTGTAAAAATACTATAATTTTTGGGCATCAATGATAAATTATCAGTTATTGTAACCTAATATCTCCTTATAAAATACAGCGGATTCAAAACTATTTTTTAGAGGGAAGTGGAGGCTTGTGGTACTCAGGGGTCACTCATAGTGGTGCTCAGAGATTGAGCCAGACTGGCTATATTCAAGGCTAGTGCTTTAATTCCTGTACCATCTCCCTAGTCCTCAAGTACCTTTTTCAAAGTTTGAATAAACATTTCACATACATAAACAAATACCTTGAAATTTCAAGCTATCTACAAAATAATGTAAATATTTTGTAAAAAATGCATAAGGCTAATTTGATTTTTAAAAAAAACAGTTAATAAGATAAACTCCTTTCTACAATATTTTCCATGAAAACCCAATTTGTTACAATACATTTATAGAAGAGACAATACCACAACAAAGGCAGGCAATCTGTTCATGAACTAGAAATGAAAGTAAACACTGAGATTTTTCTAAACTGAAATGAGCTTGTATATGAAAGGAAGTGCTATGTTTTTCTTTCTTTGGGAAAGAACAAAAGGGTACAAACAAATTACTCAGTCACTGCCTTCATGAACTGATTGAAGATAGACAATGAATTGAGAAATCAATTTTTTTAAGTTCGCAACACAGCAAAACAGATATTTAGAAGAACTGAAAAATTACAAACATGGACCGAAGATGGTATAGTGGGTAGGATGCTTGCCTTGCTCAAAACCAATGTAGGTCCAAACCTTGTCAATCAATATGGTCCCCACCCTTACCAGGAGTAATTTCTGACTGCAGAGGCAGGAATAAGTCCAGAGCACTACCAGGTGTGCTTCCCTCCATAAACAACCAAAAAATTTTGAATCACAGAAAAATAGTGGGGATCTAAAACATTCAATCATAAAATGTGAATTAACTCAGCAGTTATCAAGAATATTAGTAACATTTTCATGCACTAAACGTTTTGTTGTTAATCATTTCTTTTTTTGTTTTATTGGACCATATCCAGTGCTCAGGCATCACTTCTAGCAGGCTTGGGGACCACATGGTATGCTAGGGATCGAACCTGGGTCAGCCATGTAAAAGGCAAGTACCCTACTCACTGTACCATCTCTACACCAACCCCTGCCCCATGGCTAGTCATTTCTTAAGATTTCACTCATGTTAGTAATTAATAGGTCAATACTCACCAATTCTTTTCTAAGTTGAATAAAAAACTGCTTGCACTTAAAAGAAATTTTTACAATCTTCAACCTGGATAAAAAGATCATGAGTAGGGTATTAAAATATTTATTAAAAAGGTAAAAATAGAAAACTAAGAAATTATAAAAACTATACTACAGAAAAATTTAAGTATGTATATATGTAAAATATAAGTATGTATATATGAATCCTACACATATCCTATACATATATGTGTAGGATAACACTGGTTTGTCCTTTCCGCCTTGCCACAGGGAGCTTAGGTTTATTGGGTTACTCCCATCACAGTGCTCCCATTCCTCTATGTTTACTTGTAACTTCTTTCTTTGTGCTCTGCTTCCCCAACTGGTCTAATCACCTTTGTCTCCTGATCAGACTCCGTTAACTTGTAAATACTGCTTGTCTCTTCTCCTTAAGTCCTTTGCATAGTTAATTCAGAGCAATGTCCTTTTTGGTTAGACACAGGAAGACAGTTAATGCTATGCTTTTGTAACTTGGGAGGTAACTGACTCTGAATGATATTCACTCCTGAGCATCTGTTTACTCAACTTAAGCCTCAGTTGTCCTTACTTCCTGGCATCTCAAAAGTAGGGTCCGGATTAGGGCTTGGATCAGGGAAAGCTTGCATCGAAATGGGCCAGGCCAAAGTGCTATAGTACTTAACTGTAAGAGCATGGTAATGGACAAATTCTTTCATGATCCCAAAAGAAACAGCTAGACCAGGACTCTGCTAAGGTTAGAAAAAATTATTTTGGCCTGAGCACTGTAGTCTGAGATCTATAGTGAGATGTCCCCAGGAGAGCCACCCTAAAAGTTCAATGTATCTCTTACTGGGTCCATACAAAATAACTAATATTAAGAAGTAGAATAAGATGCTAATTAAATTACTGGACTAAGTAGAGGAGAAACACCCCTATATGATATTTCCCTCCCTTGAGCTTGATGGGTGATCAGGAAGGGCTTTTGATATGTTGATTTTGCTACTGGAGGGGGCTGTGGTGTCTACTCTCAATGCTGGGAGTTGGTGAGAGACTAGAGAGAGACCAGGCAGCAAGATGGAGCTTGGAAACACTAGCAAGGGGGATAGATGTAGGGGAAGAATACGAGACCACGCACATGGAGAGACGAGAGACGTGGCTGCGAGAGGGAGCTTGGAGAGATGAGCAGTTGAGACAGAAGGAGATGGGAATGAGGGGCCGTGTGAGACTGGGGAGCTTAGTGAGATTGGAACAGGCGCGTGGGGAGAAAGGAATAAACAGCAAATGATCACCAATGAGCTTGGCCCTTGTTTCCTCCTTCATCTGCCTATAGCATCAGCTGTCCCGGGTGAGAAAATGATTCAAGACCACCAAACACAGGGAGCGAGGGAGGGCGCCTAGGGATTTCCCTAGCTGCTCAGAGATTAAACAGACATGAACACACACACACACACACACACACACACACACACACACACACACACACAAAGTGTACCAAGTTTTTGGTGCTTGATAATTAGAATCTACACGTTCAGCTACAGAAAGTTTTATCTATCTGCTGAAAGTATGTATTTTTCAATTCTATTTAAAGAAATATGCAAATAACATGAGAGGGAAAGGGGGTGGTATGAGGGAGATGAAGAGGTGTGTGTGTGTGTGTGTGTGTGTGTGTGTGTGTGTGTGTGTGTGTGTGTGTATGCTTTGGAAAGTAAAATATTCTAGTTTGAAAAGTAGAAAGAATCATTATTCTAGTATGACATTTCCCCCTCTACAAATCAAGGGTAAGTGGCTCAATGAGTCAGAGAGCTGATATTCGATGACAGGTCTCTTATTAGCAAGCACATTTTCAAACATGTCAGATAATCTGATAGAGCATTTTATACATTTCTCTATCCCATAGATTTTGCATTCAGACAAAGCAGGGTTTAAATGCTAGCATATGGGAGCTCATTAATGATGGTTATTAAAATTCCTATGTGAACTAATTTTTCTTAATGAACTTCTTAGAAAAAATGAAAACAATATTAACAAGTTTTGCCTTCAGAAAAACTAGTTATCCTGAACCTAACCTGCTGAGATACTGTCAGAGTTGAACTGACTAGGATAGGGAAATAGCTACATCCAGTCCACTCTAGCCATTTTATACCACATAAGCCACAAAAAGAAAATAACTGATAGGCAGAACTTCGTTTAAAAAAAAATAAACTTCCGTTCTTTTTAAAGACAGTTAAAGATAATTATCAAGCAAACTAAAAGATAAATCACAGACCAGGAAGAAATACTTTATGTTTTGGGTCACACTCAGTGCTCTGTGCTCAGGAATCAGCCCTGGAGGGCTTGGAGGACCACATGGAATGCCAAAGATGGAACCCAGGTCAGCTGCATGCAAGGCAAGCACCCTACTGGCTATACTATCTTTCTGGCCCCAAGAAATATTTCTGAAAGACAGATGTGATAAAAGACTATTATACAAAATTTCTAAGGAACTCTATCTTTAAGACCATTTTTTCTACTTGGTGAGCATATATGAAGGAAGAATTCTTTTTTTAAATTTTTTTTTTTTGGAGGAAGAACTCTTAATTCAATTCTGTATGAATGAAAACTAGTACAGTCACACAGAGGAACAGTGTGGTAATTTCTTATAAAACTAAACATGTATGTACCATACCTTCCAGCAACTTCACTCTAGGAATTTACTCAAAGGAACCAGGAATTTATATCCACAAATAAATCTGCATGTAAATGTTAATAATAGCCTTACTCATACATGACAAAATTCAGAAGCAATGTAAATGTATGCCTGAAATGAATAGCTAAGTTGTGATATATGCAGACAATGTAACACTATTTAGATTTACAAAGAAATGTGTATCAAGTATCCTCACTCTTAGATATCTCTCCTTTGCCTTAGGTAGCTGCCACAGATTTCAACAAGACTATAGTTAGTGTCGTTCCTTTTTTATTTTCTTTAGTAATTCATATTCCACTTAAGAGTAAAAACATCTGATAAATATCTTTAACTTTGTTTCTCCTAGCAGAATCTACCTTATGATTCATCAATTTCTGTCAAAATGGAACAATTTTATCCTTATAAATGGCAAAGTAGCTTCCAGTCTATATATTTCAGAGTTTCTTTATTCAGTCATCTACTGGTGGGCATTTAGGTTGATTCTGTATTTTGATCATTATAAATGGCAGAGCAGCATTCCATTATATATATATGTGCACACATCTGTATTCCATTATATATGCATATATAATATATATAATTCCATTTATATGCATATGTAGATCACAGCTTCTTTATTAAATCATCTGTTGGCGGACATTTAGGTTGATTCGATATTTTGGTTACAGTAAACAGCGCTGTTATAAACATGGGAGGAGGGGGAGTCAAATTCCTTTGAATTGGTGCTTTTATATCTTTGAGATAAATGCCTAGAAGTGATATTGCTGGATAACATAGATTTTCTTTTAAACTTTTTTTATTTATTTAGGTTTTTGGGCCACACTCATGGAATGCTCAGAGGTTAATCACTCCTGGTTGGTTTTGAAGACCATTTTTGGGTACCAGATGGAACCTGGGTCGGCTATATGCAAGGCAAGGGCTTTACCTACTGTACTATCACTCTGGATCCCTAAAAGAAGCTTTTAATTTGATATATTTTCATTTGTTTATTTTTACTTTTGTTTCCCTTGCCATTGGAGTCGATTCACTGAATACATTCCTGATACTGAGGTCTTGGGTGTTTCATGCGTTTTTATTAATAAACGTTTTTATGGTTTTTAGGTCTTGTATAGAATTATTTAAGTCATTTTAAAAGTTAATTTTCACATACAGTATTAAGCAGTGAAAAGGTAAAACTTAAAACAATGATTAAAGTTTTAACTTTTAGTTTTAGTTTTCCAGACACACTGGCTGTGCTCAAGGGTCACTCCAGGAGATGCAGGGTTAGAATCAGGGTCAGTCATAGGCAGGTAAGCACCTTAATCCCTATACTATTCCTCCGGGCCAGTGATTTTCTTTCTTTTTTCTTTGCATGCGGCTACATTTTCCCAATACCATTTGTTGAAGAGGCATTCTTTCCCCCTTGTACTACTCTGGTTAGTCTATCATAGATCAGATATCCACATATATGTGGATTTATTTTCTGGGTACTCGATTCCCTTCTCCTGATATGTGTACCTGTTTCTGTTCCTAAACAACACTGTTTTAATCACTATTTGCTTTTCAATACTATTGTAACTCAGAGGGTTAATGCCTTAATCTTTCTTTTTTCTTGCTGATTTGTTTGGGCTATTGCAGGTCTTTTACAGTTTCATACATATTTTGACACATCTTTTTTCAAAGAAGAAATTTCTATTCACTGTCATTGTCCTCCCGTTGTTCATCGATTTGCTCAAGCGGGCCCAGTAATGTCTCCATTGTGACACTTGTTACTGTGTTTGGCATATCAAATACATCACGGGTAGCTTGCCAGGCTTTGCCGTGCGGGCGAGAGACTCTCAGTAGCTTGCTGGGCTCTCTGAGAGGGGCAGAGGAATTGAACCTGGGTCGGCCACGTGTAAGGCAAATGCCCTACCCACTGTGCTATTCATCCTTTAAAAATAATCTCATAAGAGGCCAGAGGAACGTTACAGAGGATAGAGCATTTGCCTTGCACATGGCTGACCCAAGTTTGATACCCAGCATCCCACCCACCATCCCATATGGTCTCCTAAACATTGCCAGACTGCCAGAAGTGATCCCTGAGTGCACAGCCAGGAGTAATTTCTGAGCACTAATAGATGTAGACCAAGAACAGAAATATAATAATCATTAGAGACATAGTCAATAAAGTCTGTCCCTAGGCTGGAGAGATAGTACAGTAGGTAAAAGGTCTTGACTTGTTATGGCCAACCTTGGTTCTGTCCCCAGCACCCCCCAGGAACAGTCAAAAATAATTCCTCATTGTAGAGCCAACAGTAACCCCTTGAGTACTGCAGTGTATGGCCCACCCCTCTAAAAAAAGGGGGGCTGCCCCTGAAAAACACCCCCCAAAGCAATTTGGGGAGCAGAGAGAGAAAACACAGTAGTTAAGGAAGCATGCTTTGCATGCCCAAAGTTTGGAGTTTGAATCTGGACACCACACACCACCAGGTGTCACTCTGGGGACCCCAGTGCTGGACTGATAAAACAGTAAATTTTTAATTTGCTTTTATAAGCTTCACAGAAGATTTATATATACAATGAAATACATCAGTTTTAAGTGAATACTTTAAGTGAATATTTCAAGTAAGTGAGGCAAAGCTAAAGTTATACAACAGTATTATTAAATACTTCAATAGTCATTTTCCTTAATATAAATGATCATACTTGGTAATATAATAGTAAAAGTATTAACATTCTTACCATGGAAAGGTATTCATTCGTACCCTGTTCTTATAAATCAGAATTCCTCCTGACATCACTCCAATCATAATTTCATTATTACTTTGATCCTTCAAAAAAAAAGAAAACAAATCTAAAATAATAGGCTTTAATTATTAAAAATGTTATAAAAAATGAAAGTGTTAAAACACTGCAACACTTTGAACAGTAACTGATACATAATATTTAAAAATATATACGGCCTTTGCTACCTCATAAAAATAATGGACATATATCAAATAAAACAAATCTCACAATTATGAGGATTCATTACTCTATGGCAAAATGATTTCAGGATCCCCTACTGTCACTGTCACTGTCCTCCCGTTGTTCATCGATTTGCTTGAGCGGGCCTAGTAACGTCTCCATTGTGACAATTGTTACTGTGTTTGGCATATCGAATACGTCATGGGGAGCTTGCCAGGCTTTGCCATGCAGGCGAGATATTCTCGGTAGCTTGCCGGGCTCTCTGAGAGGGGCGGAGGAATCGAACTCAGGTCAGCCATGTTGGCCCCTCGCAAGGCAAACGCCCTACCCGCTGTGCTACCGCTCCAGTCCCAGGATCCCCTAAAGTTTATTAATCGGAAATAATTCTTTGGGATAAGAATCAAAGGCCTTCTTGTCCTGTACAGTGATGAATTAGTATCGTCATTTCAGTTCTAAAATGATTTATACCCAATCACTGCACAAATACAGTGAATCATAAAAATGTAATAAAGAGTTTGGATTTCAGAAAAAAAAACTGGTAATAAAAGAGTGTTTCAAATAATTCTATAACATGAAAAAAAAGAAGCACATGAAATGAGAAAAACTGTTGGGAAGTTAGGAAGCGTTCAGGAACTTTGAAGGACCAAGTAGGGTTGATAACATATAATAAAGTGGTCAAGCATGAGCCTGTATAATTTATCTGGCTACCTGTTATGTTTAGCAATAATTAGCACAATAACTGTACACTATTATCAGAGTCCAAATTCACTTCCCTGCCCCAGATGTTTAACTCTCAAGTCATTTTTATGAGGGTTTGGTGGGGGGTGAGGGGGTGTAGCGAAGTATAACCAGCAGTGCTGATGGCTATTCCCAAAGATGCTCAAGAAATCATCTGGTGCTTGGGACCAAAAGCCAGGACTACCGTAAGCATAGCATATGCTCCGAACCTCGTGTTATTTTTTTGAAGGTCAACAATTAGCACTCTGGATCAACAGGACAGTTTCTAAAGATAAGACATTTAATATGTGCTGCTAAATTCCCGTGGGGCTTCCAATCTCAGAGTCAGAGAGAGTACATGAAAAAAGGCAGAAAGCATATAACACTTGAAAACAAAATGTAACGTTCAAAATATATAATCAATAGACTATAGCACTGCAGCACTCTCTTCCCGTTGCTCACAGATTTGCTCGAGTGGGCACCAGTAACGTCTCCACTGTGAAATTTCTTGTTAATATTTTTGGCATATTAAGTACGTCATGAGTAGCTTGCCAGATAAGTTGTTTTTTTTTTAAATGTAAAGAAATAAAAAGGGTAAGATCAAGTTTACAGGAAAAAAAGTTATATATAAAACCAGAGCCTTAACCACACATGAAAGAGAAAGTTCTATAGAAGGTAGAAGTCAGGAGATACAAATTAAAAGACAATGGACGAAAGAGGAAAAAAAAGAGAGAGAGAGGGTACTTAAATGCTCCTACCAATTCCATGATCCTTACTTATTCTGATTGAGATACAGGACACAGAAGTGTGCAACCTGTTTGAAACAGTTAAAAGTGTAGACACTGAAGAGAGAATTAGAGTGACTTCCAGAAGGAATAAATAATCCCATTCTGGAACCCGCAAACTATAGCATATTTTACCTAACAATATTTACCTAACAAATTCCCATTCCTTTCCCCAAAAAATTTAGAGATAAGAGCATTTATCAAGAGAACTACAAATACAAAAGGAGATTACTCTCAAGTACCACCGAGCCTGTAAAATCAGTATCATTAAAGAGACATACAAAACTCAATAAACAGATAAAGCAATTAAGCTGCTATAATAATGAAAAACTTTTTTTAAAGAAAGGTTTATGTATCTCTAGGAACACAAAATCTTAAATTTTAGTTATTCAAACTGAAGTGATAGTTCTCAAAGAGTACTCAGAGGTGAACAAATAGAATATAAAAACAAGAAGCAATTAATACAATGTTGTTAATTTCGATGTACAAAAAAGGTATGTTTTCCTCCTCGCTTAAAAATACCTACTTTGCATTTTTTCTTATCACCTACACACTAACACATAGCAAATTATTTAATATATTTTTTCTTTTCACTAGAACTTAAGTAGCAAAGTATAGGGCTTCTACTTTGTTTACTACTGAATTCTTGAGCGCACAAAAGTGCTTTGTACTCATTTATGGAACAGATACTTACCAGTTAGAGGACTATGTTTAACCTGACATTGGAAGGTCTTAAAAAAAACCATTCTGTGCCATACCATCCCACTTAATCTGTACTTTATCCTTAATAAAAACCATTTGGTTCTTGTCAGACCAGTTCCATTATGTATTGGTGTACCCATAATTCTAGGTTTTCCTAATGCTGTTCTTATATCCTTTTATCACTCTTTGATGATTCAAACCAAAGCATAGAGATCTCTTCTTTTTTCCCTTCGGTGAAACTTTCATTAGTTCACATGTAAATTTCTCTCCTATATATTTAACCTGTCTCTTAGAAGAGTTACCTGAAATACCCTTGGTTTTTTGTGTTTCACTTTACTGTGCATAGAAGATACATGTACTTTAAGAAACTCTACTGGGACCAGAGTGATAGCACAGTGGATAGGACACTTGCAAGCAGCTGACCCAGGATCAAAGTACCCCATATTATCTTCCAAGTCCTGAGGAGTGATCCCTTAATGCAGAGCTAGGAATAAGCCCTGAACACTGCTGTTAAAACCAAACCAAACCAAACTAAACCAAACCAAAAAGTCAACCGGAAACAAATAAGCTATTCCACAAGCTTTTAATCACTGAAAGCTCAAAGAATACTTAGCATTTTTTAAGTAAAAAAGTAATTTAAATTTAAGCTATGTACAACCTTTTAGACTATTGTACACACAACAGAGTACAGCATGGGGTAAATATAAAATTTATATACACTGAGAAATCAAAAACTTCTATGACTTACTTTCTTCTCCCTCCTTCTTCCTCCCTCTACTCCTCCCCTTCTCCCTCGACGAAAAGGGGGAAAAAAAAACCCTTCTTTGACTTGCTTTATTGCAATAACAACTTTATTGTCATGGTCTGGAACCAAACCCGCATTACTGCCAAGATGTGTATGTACCTAATTACTAAGAGCTATATGGCAATGACAGGCTAATAATAACTAACTAGGATAAACTGTCTATGGCCAAGGAATAATTATGTTTGCTTGCCTTGTTTAAATTTCCAATTTTTTTGTTACTAACACTCCTGCGAAACATATCTATGACAAACTTTTTGCAAATTGTTATGAAATTTTCTAAAGGCTAATACTCAATTTCTTACCTCATCGTGAATCAAAGTTAATGAAATAACTGTTGTGCCTTGTCTGTTGTCCCACTCTGAGCATCAATGTATACTGTATTACTTGACATTCCCTTACAGAACCCAATTCTCAGGTAATCTCTGATCATAAAGACTTATAAAGAGAGTACATATAGTTCCCAGTGGAACTAAGAATAAATGATGACTAAAGAAAGTAACTATAGTAAGTAGTAGCAAGTTGATTTGACAATATAAATTCAGGAAAATCTTTAAAATAAATCAAAGGAATTATAACGTCAACAATTTTTTAAAACACATAACTGATGTGGTGATACTGCAATTACTAACTATCTGAAAAAAATGTAATACGGGATATGAATAACATTAGCATATTTTTACCATGAAAAACTGATATTATAATTAACTTCTGAAATACAATATGGGATTAAAACAATTACAAGATATTATCATTCTATAATTCTTTAAGTCCACCTAAATAAAATTACTCTAATAAAAACATAACCTGGAGAAATGGTACATGTACACTGCTGACCTGGGTTCGATCCCTGGCACCTCATTTGGTTCCCTGAGCCCCACAAGGAGTGAGCCCTGAGCATCGCCTGGTGTGGCCCATAAACAAACAAAAATCCTCTAAAAAGAGAACATATGGGAATATAATTTCCAACACGGTAAACCTAAAAGACCCAGACATAATAACCAAGCTAGTGTAATAAGAATTAGTAACAACAGGTCTTATTTCTCTCCTCTCCTGCTCTTCCCTCCCCTCTCCTCTCCTTCTTTCTTCATTTTTCTTCTCTTCTTTGTTTCACTTATTTTCTTTCATAGAAAGAGAAAAAAGAATAATAACAGGTTGAGGTTCTGAAATATCTCTTGTCTGTAAAAGAATCAAAGCTTCTGAAGAAACAGTTGATTTCAGGTCTGTAGCAGAAAATACACAAGATAACTGAAAAATAAATGAAAGTATTAGATTGATAAAAACTACAAAGGCCACAACAAAAGGGGGGAAAAAAGAGACTTTTAGTGGCCAAAGAGAGAACTTAACTTTCAAAAAAAAAAAGAATTACAATATACTGAAGTCTACCAAGTATGTTTAACACAATAGCACTGTAGCACTGTCATTCCATTGATCATCGATTTGCTGCAGCGAGCACCAATGTCTTCATTGTGAGACTTGTTACTGTTTTTGGCATATCGAGTACTCCAGAGAAGCTTGCCAGGCTCTGTGATGTGGGCGGGATACTCTCAGTAGCTTGCTGGGCTCTCCGAGAGGAACGGAGGAATTGAACCCAGGTCGGTCGCATGCAAGGCAAACACCCTACCTGCTGTGCTATCGCTCCAGCCATGTTTAATACATAAACTTAAAATGATGTTCTATTTAAAAGAAGTATTTATTTATCATCTTAGAATTGCAGGGAACCAATTCATTATCTTGAAAATGAATAAAAGGAATGAATCAAACAACACTTTCCCATGTCAACTAAACTACCTGCTGAAAAATCAAAGAGTAAAGAAGGGAACTGACTCTTTTTACATTTGGTGAATATATGAAACCAAGAAGAACTAGCAGTTCTCCCACTTGTAGACTCCAATAAGTTAGTGGATTCCGGTATTCAAGCATCAAAGACTGCTAACTTTTGTGTGTGTGTGTGTGTGAAAACCAGGGCCCAGGAGATATAGCAGAGGTCATGGGTGCAAAGATGAACAGAACCTTTCAATCCCTGGCACCAGATGGGCCTTTGCTGAATGTAGCTCTGGGGGACCTTTAAGTACCACAGGGCATTGCCTTGGTGGTCAGCACCAAAGAACTTAAGCACATATTCTGCAACTTTTCTTTTGTACTTAGCATTCTGTAACAATCTTATGTGTATATATACATACACACTCATATATATACACACACACACATATATGAGTACACACACATACCTCTAAATCATCTACAAGAGCTACTTATCTCGAAATAATAGCTTTATTCTAATTTCATAATCTCCAGTTTGGGTTTTTTTCGTTCTTCTTTTTCTTTTTTAGGGGGGACTGTACCACTTGGGGCTACTCCTGGCTCTATGCTAGGACATTGCCCTGGACTGTGCTCAGGGATTGTACTTGGGCCTTCTGTATGCTCTTCCTTCACCTAAGATTGTTTCTAGTTTTTTCAGTATTTTGAATAATGCCGTAATAAAACTCCTTGTACACACTTTAAAATATCCTTAAAATATATACAGAATAGAATCTGAGAAATAGAAATGATCATGATGGCATTCACAGTAAAATTTGTACTCCAAAAGGGTTTGAACAAGTTATATTTCAACAATGATCAGAACGCCCATTCTTCGTACTCTGACAAATGATGGATAAGTCTTTTAGTTCTATTTGCAGGGGAGGCATATCCAGCAGCGCTCCTGGGGTGACTGGCTCTGTGCTCAGGAATCAATCACTTCTGGCAGTGTTCCTGGGACTACGTATCTGAACTAGGATTGATCATGCACAAGGCAAACAAGTGCTTTAACCACTATACTATCTCTTTAGCATTGGTAAATTAAAATCTTTTATCAATTTTGCTAATCTGATAAAATTAGTATCTTTGTTTTCATTGTTGTATATTAGATTAGGAAAGAGAAGTATCTGTTCATACTACTGGTTGCTTTCATTTGCCCTGTCATATGTTTTCTGTTTTTCCTAGATTTCTAATTTTATTAAAATTATTCAAAGCAGTCAAGTTATTCTAATTATAAGATGTTCTAATGATTCTAATTACATTGAGAATTTCGCCAAGTTATTTGTAGGATGTCTACAGTTTAACAGTTTCTCAAAACAAAGAAATAGGACCAAATGATGATAAATCCATGGCCTATACTTATTTACTTAAAATTTTTATTAGTGAAACACCATGAGGTACAGTTGTAGACTTACAAGTTTTTGTGCTTTGGTTTCAGTTATACAATGATCAAGTACCCATCCCTCAATCAGTTTCCATTCTCCAACACCAATGATCCCAGTATCCCTCCCACACCCCCATCCCATCCCACCTCTATGGCAGGGCATTCCCTTTTGTTCTCTCTCTCCTTTTGGGAGCTGAGGTTTGCAAAAGAGGCATTGAGTGGCAATCATGTTTGGTCTGAAGTCTACTTTCAGCATGTATCTCCCATCCTGGAAGGATCTTCCCAACACCCTTTACTTGGTGCTCCCTTCTCTATCTGAGCGGCCTTTTCCCTTAGCATGTGTGGCTGGCCTGCAAGCCATGGAGTGAACCTCCGGGTACTTAACTATTCTTGGATGTTAGTCTCCTATTACTTTATGTTCCCCAGATGAATGCAATCTTTCTATATCTGTCCCTCTTTTTTTCTTTGTTTTTTTTTTAATTTTTATTAGTGAAACACCATGAGGTACAGTTGTAGATTTATAAACTTTCGTGCTTGGGTTTCAGTCATACAATGATCGAGTACCCATCCCTCCACCAGTGCACATTCTCCACCATCAATGATCCCAGTATTCCTCCCACAGACCCACCTCCCCCATCCCACCCTGCCTCTGTGGCAGGGCATTCCCTTTTGTTCTCTCCTTTTGAGTGCTGTGGTTTGCAAAAGAGGCACTGAGTGACAATCATGTTAGGTCTATAGTCTACTTTCAGCATGCATCTCCCAGTCTGGGAGGATCCTCCCAACACCCTTTATTTGGTGCTCCCTTCTCTATCTGAGCTGTCTTTTCTCCTAGCGTGTGCGGCTAGCCTCCAAGCCATGGAGTAAACCTCCTGGTACTTATCTCGGCTATTCTTGGGTGTTAGTCTCCTATTTTGTTACTTTATGTTCCCCAGATGAATGCAATCTTTCTATGTCCCTCTATTTCTGAGTCATTTCACTTAGCATGATACTTTCCATGTAGTACCAATTGTATGTAAATTTCATGACTTCATCTTTTCTAAGAGCTACATAGTACTCCATTGTGTAGATGTACCAAAGTTTCTTTAACCAATCACCTGTTCTCGGACACTTGGGTTTTTTCCAGATTTTGACTACTGCGAACAGTGCAGCAATGAACACAGAAGTGCAGATGTCATTTCGACTATCTTTTTACCTCTCCAGGATATATTCCCTGGAGTGGTATTGCTTGGTCAAATGGGAGCTCAATTTCTAATTTTTTGAGAATCATCCATAGTGTTTTCCAAAAGGACAGGACCAGTTGGCATTCCCACCAGCAGTGAAGGAGAGTCCCTTTCTCGCCACATCCACACCAACACCAGTTACTTTTGTGCTTTTGGATGTGGGCCTGTCTCTGTGGTGTGAGATGATATTTCATTGTTGTTTTGATCTGCATCTACCTGATGAACAGTGGTGTAGTGCATTTTCTCATGTGCCTTTTAGCCATTCAGATTTCTTTGAGAAAGTTTCTGTTCATTTCATCATCCTATTTTTTGATGGGGTTGGATGTTTTTTCTTGTGGAGGTCAACCAGTGCTTTGTATATCCTTGATATCAATCCCTTATTAGATGGGTACTTGGTGAATATCCCTTCCCATTCTGTGGACTGTCTTTTTATTCTGGGCACTGTACCTTTTGAGGTGCGGAAGCTTCTTAATTTAAGATAGTCCCATTTGTTTATCTCTGTTTCCACTTGGTTGGTCAGTGGAGTGTCATCTTTGAAGATACCGTTACCCTCAATGTCGTGGAGGGTTTTGCTGACCTTGTCTTCAATGTACCTTATGGATTTAGGCCTGATGTTGAGATCTTTAATCCATTTTGACCTTACTTTTGTGCATGGTGTTAGGTTGAGGTCTAAGCCCATTTTCTTGCACGTGGTTGTCCCGTGATGCCAGCACCATTTGTTGAAGAGGATTTCCTTGCTCAGCTTCACATTTCTTGCTCCCTTATCAAAGATTAAATGTTCATTAATTTGGGGTTGTGTGAATGGATATTCCACCCTGTTCCATTGGTCTGCAGGTCTGAGGCCCTGCCTTTGGTCCAGTACCATGTTGTTTTAATTATTATCGCTATGTAGTAGAGCTTGAGGTTGGGGAGGGTGATGCTTCCCCACATCTTTTTCCCAAGAATTGCTTTAGCTATTCATGGGAGTTTGTTGTTCCATATGAATTTCAGGAGTGCTTGATCTATTTCTTTTAAGAATTTCATGGGTATCCTTATAGGTATCCGCATTGAATCTGTATAATGCTTTTGGGAGTATTGCCATTTTGACGATGTTAATTCTTCCTATCCATGAGCGGGGGATATGTTTGTTTCTATTTCCTCGTGTCCTCTTTTCTTTCATGGAGTAGCATTTTGTAGTTTTCATTGTAGAGGTCCTTTATCTCTTTAGTTAGGCTGATTCCAAGTATTTGATATTCTGGGGCACAATTGTGAACGGAATTATTTTTTTCATGTCACTTTCCTCTGTCTCATTATTTGTGTATAGGAAGGCCATGGATTTTTTGGGCATTAATTTCATAACCGACGACTTTACTGTATAAGTCTATTGTTTCTAGGAGTTTCTTGGTAGAGGATTTAGGATTCTCGAGATATAGTATCATATCACCTATGAATAGTGAGAGCCTGATGTCTTCCTTTTCTATCTAGATGCCTTTAATGTCTTTTTCTTGCCTAATCGCTATTGCAAGTACTTCCAGTACTATATTGAATAAAATTGGTGATAGTGAGCATCCTTGTCTTGTCCCTGATCTTAGAGGGAAGGCCCTTAGTTTTTCCCCATTGAGGATAATGCTTGCCATGGGTTTGTTGTAGATGGCTTTGATAATCTTGAGGAAAGTGCCTTAAAACCCATTTTGGTGAGAGTTTTCATCATAAACTGGTGCTGCATCTTGTTGAAAGCTTTCTCTGCATCTATTGATATGATCATATGGTTTTTTTCTTTACTTTTGTTGATATGATGGATTATGTTGATTAATTTCCGAATGTTAAACCATCCTTGCATCCCCAGGATGAATCCCATTTGGTCGTGGTGTATGATCTTTTTGATGAGTTGTTGGATTCTATTTGCTATTATTATGTTGATCTTCAAATCAGTGTTCATCAGGGATACTGGCCTATAGTTTTTTTGCTGTTGTTGGTGGTGTCTTTGTTTGCTTTTGGTATTAGGGAGATATGTGCCTCATAGAAGCTGTTTGGGAGAGTTCCTGTTTTTTCAATATCCTGGAAAAGCTTGTGGAGAACTGGCAAAAGGTCTTCTTTAAATGTCTGGAAGAATTCACTAGTGAATCCGTCTGGGCGTGGGCTTTTGTTTTAGAAAACACTTTGATTCCAGTTTCAATTTCCTTGATATGAATGGGTCTATTCAGGTATTCCAAGTTTTCCTGGTTCAAACTTGGGAAATTATAGGAATCCAGAAATTTATCGATTTCTTCTAGGTTCTCTTGTTTCATGGCATACAGACTCTCAAAGTAGTCTCTGATGATCTTTTGAATTTCATTGGTTTCTGTTGTGATGTCCCCTTTTTCATTTCTGATTCGGTTTATTAGGGTTCTCTCTCTCTTTGTGAGTCCTGCGAGTGGTTTATCAATCTAGTTTATTATCTCAAAGAACCAGCTCTTGGTTTCACTGATCTTTCAGATTGTTTTATGAATTTCAATGTTGTTAATTTCTGCTCTAAGTTTTATTATTTCTTTCCTTAAGCCAAATTTGGGTTCCATTTGTTGGTCCTTTTCTAAGATCTTGAGCTGGGAGGTTAGGTTATCTATGTAGGCCGGTTGTTCCTTCCTTAGGGGTGCTTGCAACGCTATAAATTTTCCTCTTAGCACGGCTTTAGCTGCATCCTGCAGGATCTGGTAGCTCGTGTCTTCATTCTCATTTGTTTCCAGGTATCTTTGATTTCATTCTTGACTTCCCTCATGACCCACTCGTTGTTCAACATTGAGTTGTTTAATTTACAGGTGTTTCATTTGTTTCTCGGTTTCTGTGTTTGATTCGCCTCTATCTTCAGCGCATCGTGGTCTGAAAAGATTGTTGATACTACTTCTATCTTCTTGATTCTATTGAGGTATGTTTTGTGGCCTTTTGGGAAAATTTTCCATGTGCACTGGAGAAGAATGTGTATTCTTTCTTTTGGGGGTATAAAGCCCTGTATAGGTCTATAAATCCTTTCTCTTCTATTTCTTCCTTCAAAGCCAATGTTTCCTTGCTGAGTTTTGTTTTTGTTGATCTATCCAGAGCTGATCAGGCAATGTTGAAGTCTCCAGCTACTAGTGTTGCTAGCAATGTCCTCCTTAACATCTGTTAGCAGAAGTTTTAAATATTTAGCTGTTCCCTCATTAGGTGCATATACATTTAAGAGTGTGATTTCTTCCTGTTGTACGTATCCTTTGATGAAGAGAAAATAGCCTTTGCTGTCCGTTCTACTCTTTTTCAACCTGAAATATATGTTGTCAGATACTAGTATGGTCACCCCAGCTTTTTGGGGGGAGCTCTTTGCTTGCAAGATTGTTTTCTGTCCTTTAACTTTGAGTCTGTGTTTGCTCTGACTGTTCAGATGAGTTTCTTGTAGGCAGCAGAATGCTGGCTTTAGTTTCTGGATCCATTTTGCCACCCCATGTCTTTTGATTGGTGCATTTAGACCACTGACATTGAGAGAGATTATTGTCATGGGGTTTTGTGCTATATTTCTGTAGGGGTTGGTTGTGTTTTAAGTGTTTTCCTTCTTATCTTACAGGAGCCCCTATAATCCTTCTTTTAAATTTGGTTTTGAGTCTATAAAGTTCCTGAGCTATTGTTTATCTACAAAATGGTATATCATTCCATGGAGTTTGAATGAGAGTTTAGCTGAATTAAGTATCCTTGGTGAGACATTCAATTCATTGAGTTTTTTCACTATATCCCATCATTGTCTTTGGGCTTGGAGGATTTCCTCTGATAGGTCTGCTGTAGATCTAAGGGGTGCTCCTTTGTATGTGATTTCCTTCTTTGACCTTGCTGCGTGCAGTATTGTGTCTCTATCCACAGCATCCATCATTCTGACTACGATATGCCTTGGAGTGGTTTTATTAGGGTCTCTTTTAGCTGGCACCGTTCTGGCTCCTTGGAAATGGGATATCTGCATTCTTTAACTCTGGAAACTTTTCAGCAATGATTTCTTTGACTGTGACTTTTTCATTGGGGTTGCTTCCCTGTCCTTGTGGTACTCCGATGATTCTAATGTTGTTCCTCTTGGCGTCATCCCCTAGGTCTCTGGTTCTCCTTAGTGCTATTTTCCCCCCCATTGTTCCCTATGCAATTTCTGTTGCTCATCTTCAAGCTCACAGATCCTGTCTTCAGCTGTATTCATTCTACTGCTGAGGGCACCCACTGAGTTTTTAATTTCATCCACTGAATCCTTTATTTGTGACACTTCTTTTTGTAGCATTTTTATTTCTGCTCTCATTTCTTCCTGTATTTTCTCAACTATTCGTTCCACTGTTTCTTTCATTTCTTCCTTTCATTTTCTGTATGTCTCCTCCATTGATTTTTTGAGTAATTCCTTGAACATCCTCAGCATTTCATCTCTGACTTCTTTATCGAAGAGAGCACATTTGTGGGTAAGCCCTGTTGAGGATTCGAGACTCTTCTTCGTCCTCTACCTGTAGTGGAGATTTGCCCTGTTCATGCTGTTGTGGTTGTCTAGAGGTAAAACCTTGGATTTCACTAGCACTGTTCCCTCTTATCATGGGAAATGATTCTGAATAAGGTCGGTAGTTAGTGATCACCCTTCTCCCTTTCTAGAATCTGTCCTTCCTCTCAGGCATTACTCTGTGGCTTATGACGGGCTTCTAGTGAAGCATTGGAGGAGGTCCTCTTTTATATTGGGCTTGTACAGCTTCTTGCGTACTGGTCTTTGTCAGAATTGGAGTTGGCCAGTAGATTATTGTTGTATTGTAGTTGAGGCGCCCAGGATTTTTTTCACAGAATTAGGTGATAAAGGCTGGGATGTGAGTCGAGAGTGCTCGGAGTGGGAAATATACCTATGACCACCCGCGTCAAGAGTAGGTCAAACCCACTTTTGAAGAGGCCTCGCTGCCTATGTGGAGGCAATGCCCCCAGCCAGTCCCAGGGACAGGCTGACCTAGGAACCTGCAGAGGGCAGGGCCCTGAAGAGATGGGTGGGAGGTCTGGTGGAACTTGGGCAGGTGTTCCCTAAAGTCTCCTCTGGCTGCCCAGTGGTGAGGTCCTGGCGCAGGAAAGGGGGCGCACACAAGGGGCACGGGAAAGGGACGCGCTCCCCAACTCCTGACAAATTTGCAGAGGTGGGCGGGGCCAATCCATGGCCTTTAAATTGAGATTACCAAGCAAGGCTGGGGGGAAGGGGAAGTGGGGGGAGAGGGTAAAGAAGGCACTGGCAATGTCTTTTTTTTTTTATTAGCAAAACACCATGAGGTACAGTTGTAGACTTACAAACTTTCGTGCTTGGGCTTCAGTTATACAATGATAAAGGACCCATCGCTCCACCAGTGCCCATTCTCCACCACCAATGATCCTAGTTATCTCCCTCCCCCACACCCCATCCTCCCCACCCCACCCCAACCCGCCTCTGTGGCAGGGCATTCCCTTTTCCTCACTCTTTCCTTCAGAGTCTTGTAGTTTGCAATAGAGGTATTGAGTGGCCCTCCTGTTTGGTCTATAGTCTACTTTTAGCATGCATCTCGCATCCCGGGTAATTCCTCCAAACATCCTTTACTTGGTGTTCCTTTCTCTATCTGAGCTGCCTTTTCCCCAGCATGTGCTGCTGGCTTCCAAACCCTGGAGCAGACCTCCTGGTACTTTTCTCAACTATTCTTGGGTGTTCGACTCCCATTCTGTTACTTTATATTCCCCAGATGAGTGCAGTCTTTCTATGTCTGTCCCTCTCTTTCTGGCTCATTTCACTTAGCATGATACTTTCCATGTAGAACCACTAGTTTGCAAATCTCATGACTTCATCTTTTCTAACAGCTGCATAGTATTCCATTGTGTAGATGTACCAAAGTTTCTTTAAGCAGTCATCTGTTCTCGGGCACTCAAGTTTTCTCCAAATTTTGGCTATTGTGAACACACTGGCAATGTCTTAAGGACAATGTCAGAGATTATTGAGCATTTTAGTGGAGGCGAACTTGCAGCAACTTTATACATCAAAATGACTAACATTACTTGTACCAAGTTGCCTAATCTATAATAAGAATTTTTAAAATAATTAGATTTGAGAGTAAAATTTCATTTATATATTTGGTGGCAATGGAGGGATTCCCAGCAAAGCTCAAGAGGCCCAGGGGCAACTCAGTGCAATTCCAAGGATACAGTGCTGCAACCCCCAGGGTGCTGGGGATTACCCCTGTTGCCCTGGTATTCTTGGGGTGCTATTTGGTGCTGGGAATGAAAGTGGGCTGGTTCCATGCAAGGCACAAGCCTTAATTTCCGGATTACCTCTCTGGTCCTAATTTCTGTATTCTTAATGTAGTCAGGTATAAAGTTAGATTATTATAAAATTGACTTTAAAGTTTCTGTGAGCCTTATATATGCCTAACAGAATATGTGACTTCAAATTATTCAGTGAAAATAAATATAAGTATGATCTACGGATGCTTTCATAAAGATGCCTTATACCAATAACAATATTATTAAAAAGTTGGGGTCTGGAGAAATAGTACATCAGCTAAAGCACTTGCATTGCATGCATCAAACCTGAGTTCAATTCATGACACCACATATAGTTTCCAAAGCACAGCCAGAAGTAATAATTGAGCTAAGAATAAGGAGTAAACCCTGAGCATTGCCAGGTGTGCTCTCACCACCCCCCTCATTCCCCCTCAAAAACAGACCTATGCTGAGTTAAAGCAAAGAACAAAAGAGTGGGGGGGAAAAATCACTATGATTTAAATATTCTGGGGCAAAAAACAAAAGTCATATGTAAGCTCCATTCTAACAAATTTTTTAAGGAACTGTATTTCCAGAATATTTCATTGTTTTTTGAATAAGTTATATATTGCTTAATTCAGAAATAGACATCATATGTTAAATAACTTATCTGTCTTATGTTCCTCATTTGTATAATGGAGATAACACTACTCTGACCTCTTCAATTCCTACTAGATTTGTTGCCTTAGAGCTCTTAGTTCCTGTCTTTAGAAATTATCTAAAGGCTGACAATTATTAAATATGTATCTCTAATCTAAATCTCCCTCTGAATTCTAGTTCCATATACTGAATTGACTAGCCTTCTTAAGTGGACAAGTGTTTTAAAACTTATCCTGATTTACCCAATAGAAGAGAGAGAACAAAAGGGAATGCCCTGCCACAGAGGCAGGGTGGGATGGGGGGGATGGGTGGGAGGGATACTGGGATCCGTGGTGGTGGGAAATGGTCACTGGTGGAGGGATGGGTATTCAAAATAAATAAATTAATAAAAATTAAAAAAAAACTTAACCTGTTTTAATACTAATTCCCAATTCAGCAGCCCACAAACCTGGTCTTAATTATTGGTCTTTCCCAGCTTAACCAAAGACTACTTCCATCCTTCCAGCTGTTCAACTCCAAACTTAGAAACCATCACTGAATCCTTTTTTCTCATCAGTAAATGAGTGTCCTTTTGATAATCAAAAGATATACTAAATATGGAGTCAGAGAGATAGTACAGTGGGTATGGTGCTTTAGGAAATGCACATGCTTGACCCAGGTTCTATTCCCAGCACTCCATATGGTCCCCGAGAAGTGATCTCTGAGCGCAGAGCCTGGAGTAAGCCCTGAGCACTGTGTGGGGGTAACCACTCAAATAAAACACACTAAATATGATTTTTCACCACCCAAATACTAAAACACTATAATCTTTCAACTGGATCACTGTAATAATCTTTTAGCTGATCTCGTCCCTTAATGCTTTTTAGAATACTTTCAAAGTAGCAGATATTGTTACCTTTCAACAATAGATAATGTTATATTTTAAATAGAGAATGTTAGTTAACAAGTGGTAGAACTTTAGGGTTATAATGAACCATTATTCAAACATTTTGGTGTTTCAAGCAGTAATTTAGGAAATCCGAAATTTATACCTGATGAACAGAAAACTAGGCATAACATAGCAACAATCTTCCCTTGGTAAAACTTCCTTCCTTCCTTCTGTAGTAGTTCTTATCGCAAGGACACGGGACTGGGCCGGAGTGATAGAATAGCAGGTAGGGCATTTGCCTTGCATGAGGCTGACTTGGGTTCGATCCCTGGCACCCCATATGATCCCCTGAACACTGCCAGGAGTAATTCCTGAGTGTAGAGCCAGGAAAAACTCCTGAGCCTTGCCTGGTATGACCCAAAAATCAAAAAAAAAAAAAAAAAAAGGACATTGGTCTTCTTTGATGCAAGTGAACAATTAAAATGAGAAAGTCTCCCTTTGCCCCCTTCTTTATTAAGGTTTAAACCTCAGTATGGAGAAAAACTTCAGGTTTTGAAAAAAAGATGTCTGCTCTTAAATTTGTTTCAAACTGCACTCTTGTATTGTTGTGGGGATATATATCATGTCTCCTAGCTCATATAATAAATACATGTAGCTTTCATGCTACATTATTAATAAACATCTACCTCTTAGGCCCCCCTAAAAATTAGCAGAATATTTTAATATCAAGTGTTAGTCTTCCCCAAAGAAGACATAGAGATGAGCAACAGACACATAAAAAGTGCTTATTGTTACACATGATCAGGGAGATGTAAGAAACATGTCACTTTGGTGGTGTGGGGCTTGAGGGGAGAGGTGGTGGGTGGGTAACGCAGGGAGCAGAATACTATGACAATGGTAGAATGCCCCATCTGGAGGAAGATGGGGTACTTAAGATAGTAAAGTGGTTAAACATGAAACCGTATCAGTAACAGTATTGTAAACCAGAATGCCTAAAAGGGAAGAAAAATAAATGAAAGAAAAGATGTCTGTCATAAAGACAGGCTGGGGCATGAAGGAAAATGGGGACACTGGTGGTGATAAGAGGACACTAGTGGAGGGACTGATACTGGAACACTGTATGCCTGAAACTCAATCATAAATAAGTTAGTATAAATAAATTAATAAATAAATAAATAAATCATGGGTGCCTCAATACACACACACACACACACACACACACACAACACTGAGATAACGATTTTGTGTCAGTGAGAATGGCACATTTCAAAGTCTAGAAACAGCCAATGCTGGCAGGGTTTTGTGGTGAGAAAGAAAGTCTCTTTTACTGTTGGTGGGAATTTCATCTGGTTCAGTCTCTATAGAAAGCAATATGGAAATTTCCACCCCACTCCACCCCCCACCAAATAGGAATAGATCTCTCATACAATACAGCCATATAAGTTCTTGGAATGATGAAACGAGGTAATATCATGCTGAGTGAAATCAGTCAGGAGGAAAGGGAGAGACAGAATGATCTCTCTCATCTGACTTAAAAAGACACAGCAAGGTACCAACAAGGGGCCAAAGGCAACACAACAGGAGAACTGATCCATACAACTGAGTTTGTGAGTTAGGGTTGTGAAAAATGGATTAAAGTTTTTGGGGGAGGAAGGTTGGTACACTGGTGATGGGTGCAGTACTGGGATTATGTGCATCATTAACAGTATTATAAATCACAGAACCTCAATCAATTAAAAAAAATTCAAAAAAATTGCATCTGTCAAGAAGTCACGGTGGGGATGGGAGGGAACCTGGGGTCACTGGTGGAGATAGGGATCATAAAGTGGTGGCATTAGAGGTGAAATCATTGTATACATGAAGCCCTATTGTAAAAAGCTTTGTAAATCATGTTGTATACATAAAAATAAATAATATCAAGTACAATTTCATAGTTTCACCTTCAGTAACTTTTATTTCAGAATTTATTAAATTATACCTAATTTTGGATTAGAGATTATACTCTGTGCATCTTTTGTCTTTATTTTTGATGGGTGGGGGTGGGAAGGCCACACCCAGCTGTGTTGAGGACTTACTGGTTCTGATCAGGGGACCATATGGGGTGCTGGAAATCAAATGCGAGTTGGCCTCATGAAAGGCAAATAAATGCTCCACCTGCTCTGGTCTCTATACTGAGTGTTTTTTAAGGCTTCATAAAGTAATTTTCAAAAATATAAATCATCCCATGTCTTTTATTTCCTCAAATTTCTAATGGTCTTGCTTATAATTAAAAACCAAAGCCCTTAGAAATGTCTTATAAAGCACAGATGCATTTTAACCCCCTGAATCAATACTCCTATCTCTCACAGCACTAATCATATTAATTTCTCCACAGTTCCTCAAACTGCTAAACACATTTTCAGGACCTTTCACTGCTCTCTCCTCTGCTTGGAACAGTCTAACCCAAAATATTTTTAAAATTCCTTCAGGTCCATTTTTTTTTTATCAGGTTGATTAGTTTTTTTTAAAACTCCTTCATCTTAATTTTCCCTATACCACCTAATGTCCTCAATCTATTCCCTATTTAATTAATGGTAAAGAAATGGAATATTATAACATATATATAGTTACAAACCTTACAACTCAAATTTTTACACACACAAACACACACGCGCGCACACACACACCCCTACATTTTCTATGCAACCACCACAAACCAATACACATTTTCAAAATCCCACAATGTTCCCTATGAGTCTCTTACTAATAACATCTCTTTTCAGAGATGACGAATATTCTAATATCTGTAAGTACAGAGTGTTTTTTTTTTTAGGAAGTCCACACTGTGTCTAATATACTCTATTTTTAATCTATCTTGCTCACCAGAACGCAAGCTTTATGAGGGTTGGATTTTATCTACTTTACTCACTGCTGTATCCACGATGTCTATAAACAGGACTTGAAACATAGAAGGTGCTCAATAAATATTCACTGAATGAATGAATAATCAAAATAGCAGCATTAAGCTTTCCTTTTCTTGAAACTCTGAAGGGCAAAAGTTATTTTTCAGTAGAATTATCTTCATCATTATTACAAATACCTATGGAAATAAGATATTTACAATTAAGCCTAAAACTTAGGTAGAATTGCCTTAGGGTTAACTCAGAATATTGTGCACACCTTAGAAAACCTAAACTCAAGTCTTCTGTGATTGTATTTACATTTAGGTAACCAGAAAACAGTTTCTTCGGCAAATAAAGAGAGTACACATTCTACTAACATCCTTGTAAAAGATACTGAGCTTGAAAATCCATGGAATAAATATCTTACATCTCCATTATATTCTGTTTTTCTAACCATATAGTAAATATCAATTATCTAGCTAAACTGATAGAATCCTCAAATGATTCATTTAATAAGTTAAAACACATTAGGTTAGAAATTACCTTCATGATAGAGATTTTTCCATTTTAAGAGGTGAAAAATTCTATCCTAGCAATAAATCACTGTCTAGTTGGCAAGAGTCACTGGGAGGAGCCCCTGGACCCCCTGAGAACTACGCCAACCTACCCCCCCCACAAATTAAAGTTAGCATCTACATTTCCTGAAATTAACAATGTGTTCAAATTGTTTTATATTTTAAAGTTTACTTGATATCCATTATTTCATGAATTATCCTAATCATAATTTAGAAATATTACTTGTCATTCTTACTATATAAGTGACTGAGAGAAAGGCACAGAGTATTTGGTAGAAATAATAATAATTGTACTAAACCTGTTTAGAAATTTATTCTTAGTTTCCAAATTTAAAAAGCTTTCCCTTTGTTATTATTTTTAGTTTAACTACACCATGGTCAGAAAGTATTTTATTGGGGGCTAGAGCCATAACACAGCGAGTAGGGCATTTGCCTTGCACACGGCCGACCTGGGTTCTATTCCCAGCATCCCAGATGATCCCCCCAAGAGCCGCTAGGAGTAATTACTGAGTACAGAGCCAGGAGTAACCCCTGTGCATCGCTGGGTGTGACCCAAAAAGCAAAAAAAAAGTAGTATTTTATTTGTTTATTTATTTATTTTTTCATTCTTGGGTTTGGGGCCACAATCAGTAGTGCTCAAGGCTTAATCCTGGAATTGTCCTCAGGGATCAAATTCAGGTTGGCTATGTGCAAGGCAAACGCCATACCCACTTGACTATCCAGTCCCAAGAAATTGTATTATTTTTGGAAATCACTGTGTACTCTGAAATAGCTGGATACAGGTTCATTAGTGACCCAATAGGAACTTTAGAGGTTATTAACTTACTTCTGTTCTGTGAAAGTCACTGTTAAAAGATTAGGAAGTGAAACTCAAAGAAAATGAGAAAATATTTGCAAATCACATATCTAACAACAATTATAAAAGAACCTGTGAATCTAGAATTTAGGAAGAGGTTTCAAAACATAAGCTCATTAAAAAAATTAAGAAAAAAAATAAAGGAATAGACTTTTATTAAAGATGTGATGTTAAATGTCATTGGCACTAGGGAAGTGTAAGATAAAACTATGGTGAGAAAAAACATAACTATTGCAAAGCTTACAAAAAAAAGCAAAACAAAATGTCTAGTGCACAATAAAAAGGATGTAAAACCACTGGAGCTTGCAAGTATTGCTGATAGGGATATAAAGTGGTTCAGCCACCCCAAAAAATCCTTTTCCTTTATAGCCAAATATATACTTACTCTATGATCCAAACACACTCTGGAATGTTTACAGAAATAAGAGCTTAAATTCACATCTGGGTATAAATATTTGCCTATAGTAAAAAACAGTATATAAATGTTTATAGGTCTATTAATAAGACAAAACAAAAACTGGGAATAATTCATGAAGTCCTTCAATGGCTGAAAGGATAAAACAAAACAGAACACATTCAAATAATGGAATGACATTCAGTAATGAAAAGGAGTGAATAACTCAAACATACAGTGACTGGATAAATTAATCAGACTCAAAAGAATCTAGTTATATCGACAAAAGAAAAGAGTTAGAAAACAGACCATGGCTGCAAGGGGTAAGAAGGCTGGATCTAAAGTGGTACCATGAGTGATGTTTTTATGGAGTAATGAATGGTGGGGCTGGGGTTACGTGCATCTGCGCGTGTTAAGAAAAGAAAGGGAGAAAGAACTCATATGACATGCTTAAAAAAAAAAATTCCCCTAATTGCTCCTGCAAATTTTTCTCTTCATTTTATTCTGAGGTTGTCCTTCCTCAATTCATAGAATTCTCCCTTCTCTCATTCTTAAAATCACCTAGACATACTAAACGTTTATATTTTCTCAACTGAGTCATGTTCCTTCATTGTAGGCCACCATACTGCTGGCATTACGGTGAAAGCCAATTTTTTTAAAAAATGAGATTACTGAGTTAAAATGAGATTTTATTTAATGATCCATTTCCCTTTCGTGCCTCCCGTCCTGTGAATTCTACAAAAGCAATAATAATGATTTGTTCACTGAGTAATCCAGAGCATAATCACTGTGCAAGGTATGTAACATACCAACCTCAATGAATGCTCAGTTTCTGCATCATGCAGACTATTGTAAGTTGGTTCTATTCTGACTTTTTCCAACCTACTTCCTGAGGCAGAAAGAAAACATTTCATATTTCTTCTTAAAAAAAAACTATCTTAAACATACTCCTGTTTGTGATAGTCAATTAAAATTTATTTATATATCCATTCCCTTTACTTTTTATTTCTGAGGCTGCAATATTTCCCTTTATATACTAAGTATCTGCACTTTTTCCTTCTATATACAGCACAAAAACCCTTTCCTGCCTTTTTGGTTTTTTTTTTTTTGACTGTAGAATATGTTTCTAAATAACCTTGACCATTTAAAATGTAATTCCTTTAATTTGGTATTCTTCATACCAAATTGTGGCTGTTTTATAAATAATTAGGCAATAACATATGCTACCTAAGTAACAACGTAGCTAATTATGTATCTGATCCTGTAATGTCACTAAAACAAGAAAGTTCAATACTGTATTTCATCAATAGGAATTAATGATATCATAGTCACCTAAACAACCTTTAGAAAACTTTTAATGATAAAAATAACAATTTAAAGGTTAGTTTTATTGTTGACCTTAATTTAGTTCACATATTTAAATTTCCATGAGTAGAAAATCTTATTATAACAGCAAGAAAAAAAATCTAACTGCACAAATAATGGCTACTATATTACATTCTGGAGCTGCAAGGTTAAATGTAATAGCCCCTACTTAAAGAGAAAGGGTGGGTGAAGGGAACATTTTGCAAAACTTTAAGATTTTACCAACACATTTTAAATGAAGTCAGACAAACACACTTCATGTCATAAATATTCAGGATTACCACAAACTATCATGTGAAGAAAGTCAAGTTTTATTATAAAGGACTGGTGAAACATAAGATCTATTGTTCCTCTCTCAAATCACGTCCAGGTAAGGTCCTAAATGATTAAAAAAAAATTCTGAGTTCTCAAACCACAATCTGTTTTTTAACAAGTAAGTCTGTATAGAAAATTTTTTAAAAAGGAACAATAAGTACAGAGCTGGAGAGATGGTGTTCTCCAACCGTGCAGCCGATCCTAGTTTTATCCTTGGAAGCCCCCAAGATCCACTTACGTGCCACTGCAACAATGCATCCTCAAGTACCCACAATGAACCACACCAAACCACAGGCTGATTGGCGAGAATCACAAGAAGAGGCCTTTGGGCCTCCTGAGCATCACTCTAAGGCGCCAGAAACAAATTGAAACAAAACACTGTCTATAAAAAAAACTTCAGCCCTACATTCATTTTCAAACTGCCATCCTTATCAGATTTGGGGATTCTGAACTATAAACCTCAAAACCTCATCACTATCTTAACTGATAGTTATCTTTAATTATTCTTTTATCCATTACAATGGTAGTACTCTAGAGACTGCAAGAAGAATATAACCTCTTATTAAAAAGTCACAAGGAAGAACCTAGGTAAAGATACAGAAATGAAGGTTTATCACCCAGAGATATGCTTCTGGAAGGAGGAAAATTTTTTGGATATAACAAGGGTTGACAGAATAGAAGTGTTGTGCAGAATTCAATGATCACTACGTAATGGAAAAAAAGTACAACAACAGGCTTCATTGAAATGAGATTACCTTTTATGACAACAATTATAGAAATTAGGTACATTTAAAATGGCTTTTCCTAGCACATTATTTTGTAATATAAAAATTCTGAGAGCACCAGTGTAGGTGTCTGTCTGATGTGTGGACAAAGAGTTTGAGAGAAGTACAAGAATGATTATCCTCTTTTGTTACCCAGAATTTATTGTTCTGTATGAGTTCTGATACAGATAAGAACATGAGAAAAAAAATCTAAAAAACCTATTATTATAGGCAAAAAATTTTCTTCAACACACAAAATACCGTCTTGAAAAACATGAAAAATGATTTACACCATTCTTATCAGGTACTGAATAATAAGTGTAAAGTTACAGTCAGAAAATGTTAATTGCAGCTATTTCATTTGTTGCCTAATTCTGTCAGGGCATTAAAACAAAAAAATCCACGCCAAGTAATGGAGCCTAAATGACATTAGAGTAGTAAATGCTGTTCACTTACTCTTGCATAGTGGAATTCAACTCCATAGAGTTCTAAGGTACGTGCTGTGTTCAGGTAATTAAATTCAGCTTCTGCAGGAGACAAGCCTCTACAGAGACATCAAAAGGTTAAAAACTGTATCAGTCACAAATATGGACAGCTTAGAAAAGTGCTATGTATCTGCAAAAGTTTTAGCATTCCAATTCTAGAAAGCCTCAGGTACTACAACTCTTCTTAGTTTTATACAGTAACAGATTCTTTGGAAGCTAATTTTTGGTAAAATATTTTTATCTTCCAGAAATACAAAACTGCATAAGGTTTTAAACGCTCCCCCCCCCTTTCTTGCAAATGTTACAAAGTCATATGTTTCTAGATATACATTTAAAAACTTGTTTTGAAATATTTGGTCAATGTACAATATCAGCATTTAAATCATATAGGGTGCTTCTGAAAGGTGCTACAGGTTCTGAGGCAGCCTCCAGAGCAGAACACACGGTATGGTGTACAAGCAGGTATTGATTCTCAGTTAGGACGAAAACTGACCGTCAGTCTTCTATATCACTTTAGCAGAGTAATTTTATTTCTGTTGAACTACATTATGGAGTAGTAGGGTTGGGAATATAGTCAAAGCTCAGGGGTATATGCTTACATGCCCAAGGCCCTAAATTCAATCCTTAATAGCACATGGTCCCAGAGCACTGCTGTGCAGGGGCCTGGAAGGTCCCCTTGTACCAACACCAAATCCCACTAGGTGGCCCTGGTAGTTCAGAACAACACTAGGTCTGAGTACTGAACTCTCAGCTGCATATCCCTAGGAGTGGCACCGTCACAGATTTGGTCTATTTTAAATCTTTGGTTTGATATGCTATGTGTAACATTTTTATTATAAATACACAAGATACCTTCTTATCACATTAGGTCAACTTATTAGGATTCTCACTTATTTTAGCTCGAGTCAATAAATTCTTACTAAAAAGGGTTAGGACAGTGCAGGTCTTCAGGATATACGGTCTCTGGTGCAAATGTTTTTCTTATGTGAAAGCAGTCACAGGTAATAAGGAGATGAGTGAGGAAATCTGCTTCAATAAGTACTCGTGCATGGAAACTGAAACTGGAATTTCATGTGGCACAAAATGTATTCTTTTGATTTTTTTTAAACCGTTTAAAATGCATGGGGTAGGGAAATGAGGGGTGTCTATCTCACAGTAATTCAATAAAATAAGTAGCACTGTCCTCCCATTATTCATGGATTTGCTCGAGTGCGCACCAGTAACGTCTCCATTGTGAGACTTGTTATTGTTTTTGGCATATTGGATACGCCACGGAGAGCTTGCCAGGTTCTGCCGTAAGGACGGGATAGTCTCAGTAGCTTGCCGGGCTCTCTGAGAGGGACGAAAGAATCAAACCTGGGTCACCTGCGTGCAAGGCAAAAGCACTACCCACTGTGCTATCACTCCAGCCTCTTCAGATCGCATAAAATAAATAAAATAAAAAATAAAAATATATATAAAAAAAATGAAACCTGAGCACAACAACAAAAAGAAGTTAGGCTTAAATAAAGTGCAATGAGTATAACTTTCTTAAACCACTTCTTATAGACTATACAGAAGCCATATTGTTTTTATTTCTTGTGAAGAAATATACATTTGGCTTCAGTTAGTTTGTTATATATTATCTTCAATATATTTATTTTACAAAAAAAGTAGCACTGTAGCACTGTCCTCCCACTGTTCATCAATTTGCTCGAGCAGGTACCAGTAACATCTCACAACAAATTGTGAGATTTGTTACTGTTTTTGGCATATTGAATACGTCATGGGTAGCTTGCCAGGCTTTGCCGTGCAGGCAAGATACTCTTGGTAGCTTGTCCAGCTTTCTGAGAGGGGCAGAGGAATCGAAACAAGGTCGCCTGCGTGCCAGGCAAACGCCCTACTGGCTGTGCTATCACTGCAGTCCACAAAAAAAGTAAAATAAAAAAAATTATTTTAAAAAAGACCTTTACATGACTTTTCTAAACTTGTATTAAAACCTGGCAATTCCAATAAAACTCGGGTTGCTTACAACTAAAACAAAAATAAATAAAAAAGCACAGGGCCAGGGTTATATGGCTCAGGAGGCTGGCGTGCTTACTTTGCAGGTGGAAGGAATGTGTTTAAACCTCAGTAGCACATGGTCCTCAGGGCACGGACATACTCCTGAACACTGTGAGAGAAGTTCCTCAGCAATTACCAGTGTGGGTCAAATCCCCCACCCCCCCAAAAAAAAGTATGAATCATTTTTTCGTCCATGGGCTATACAAATATAGACGCTATTGTCAATGTGTTTTAGATCTATGAGTGAAAGGAAGTTGCCTTACTAATAAAATAGACTTTTCAGTTTTTTACAAAGTACTAGGAACTATTTTAATACTTATGATAACTCTAGAAGTATATACCTGTTTCCTTCAATTAAAAAAAAATTTAAAAAAAAACAGACACAGAGTCAGAGAAATTTGAATCAAAATTTCCAATCAAGCAGTCTGGATCTCATTTCATAAACCCTAGGCTAATATAAAGCAATGCCTTAGTTACTTCAAACTATTCTGAATTGTACGTTAAACTATTGCTTTGATTCAACTAATAAATAATACTTTTGAATCAAAGCAATAGTTCTTGAAAAATTCACAAAATATCAATGTTAAATATTGTTACGAATGAAAATATATTACTATTTTAAAAATTACTTACTAATTTAGTATTAAATAAAGCTCCTTTTCTTCCTTTGGTTCATTAACCAAAAAGAATTAAGTCAATATATACAAAAACTAAAAAAGAACTGACATATATAGTGAACTATATATACTATTAACATTCTTTATATACTATTAACATTCTAAAAGTTCATTAAAAGAATTAGCAACCCTCTATAATAATAAATGAATTTAACTATGTATAGCTTATGGTTCTTAATAAAAATTTAAATAAACTTCACAAATTCTATGTAATAAGCAAAGAGCAAAGATATTTTAGTATACTTTTTCATATCAGTCAACTTTCTATAATAGTAACTTCTACATTAAGTAAATACAACAATAACAATGGAAATAAATTAAAAGACACCATTAAAAGATCCACCTAATCCACCTAGTCTAATTAAATGATAAGGACTGTTTCCTCTTATTCAACAATCTAAAATAACTTGTTTTTAAGTTTCTGCTGTTCCTTTACTAAATGTTTTATAGATGTCACCGGTTTAAAAAAATAACAAAAACAAAAGTTTTATCCAATAAGCAGATAAGTAAATAAATTCTTACGTATGTTGCTGATGTAACTTTGCAATTTCTTTTTCAAAATCTTGAGGTTGATTAGGAATGAAAGAATAATCTGAGAGGTAGCCTGGCAAGTTCTCTGACTGAATGTAGTCTCCAAGTTCAGCTAATAAGTGGAAGGAAAATATTTCACACTTAAACCCAGGCCTTGTGCACACATACCATATATACTAAATGGCCCTTTGACCTATCTCCCACTCTTCAGTTTTTGTAGTGAGGTATGGGGGCAAGTCTGAGCCAATGGTACTAAGGGCTCACTCCTGGCAGTATTCAGGACCATATGCGGTGAGGATCAACCAGGGTCGACTACATGGAAGGCAAGTGCCTTAATACCTGTACTGTCTCTCTGGCCCCACATTAATTCAGTTAGTACCCATTATGTTCTAGAAATAGGCCAAGTCAGTTAGTACCCATTACATTCTAGAAATAGACCCAGAGATGCTGTTCAAAACTTCGTCAGCTTGATAACCTCTACACTGGCTTTTAGCACAAAGTTCAATACCAGGTGGTATGTTATACCCAGCACTACAACCAAATAGGCAACCTCCAATCATTGCAGCAAAGACAACAAAACAAAGGGAAGGAAAGAGGGAAATATTTATGGAAGAAAATCATTTCTATTTCTAATGTTCCCATTTTTACTAACATGATAGGATTTATTGAAATTACAGCTTAAGCAAGTTACAACAATGAAGTTAGCATCCTTTTAGGTCTCAAACTACTTCAGAAAAATTTTTTTTCAGGAACTGAAGAAACTGCTAATTAGGGAATTAGGATACTTTATTTTTTTTCCCTTGACAGTCGCATTTTTCTGTATGGTGACATACGTTCAAAGGACACATACATTAAAGCAAGGTACTAGCCACAAAGACTGCGATCATATGCCATTTATCACCAAAATATTAATACTTACACTGAACAGCAAATGAAGCCAAAAGGGCAGCAGTATTATAAGGACAGGGTAATCTAAAAAAAAAATACATATATAATAAAATATATAGCCCAAGGTTAAATAGTAACCTCTGAAATAGCATAATTTATGTTATACTTTTGACATGTCAAAATTTTATGAAACTTACATACTTACATAATGAACTTAGATTAGACTTATCTGATAAAAGCAATTCATCCTGTATATAATCATTGTTCAACAGATAACTTATTTACAATAATCACTAATCACTTGATACAGAATGTATTTTTAAAAGCCCTAACTAAAATTTAAATGGCCTACCTTCCAGTAAGAATGTCTTGCTTAATTTGCAAAAAATACTGGTACCTTAAAAAACAAAAACAGATAGTTAGCATTTATTGTAATGATAACACAAATGCATAGTTTAAAAAAAGTAAAATTAACTTAACAAATAAAATATTTAAATGTTGGCTTTTAATTTATATATTAATTTATATATTTGTTAAGTTAAAATATGCTTTCATAAATTCATTAAGCCAGGTCTTTAAAATGAAATTATAACTTTAAATATGTTGTCCTCTACCTCTGTTAAAAAAAAAAAAAAAACTAGACCTTTGGCTTGTGCTTCAAGCCCATGTTCTCCTTTGAACATATACCTTGTTTGCTTGCCTCTATGTTTCTTTGTTTGCTTGCTTATTTCCACTCTGGAGAAGCCTGTGTTCTCTCTCAAATATGTACTTCTCTCTTTCCTTCCCTTCACATCTTTCTAAGTAAGTTTTACTTAAAAAAAAAAAAAGCCAAAAAAAACCCCTCAACTATCTCTCTTCCCAAAGGTAAAGGTAAAGGCCCTCCCGTTGATCGTCGATTTGCTCGAGCGGGCCCAGTAACGTCTCCATTGGAGACTTTGTTGTTGCTGTGTCTGGCATATCGAATACTCTCGGTAGCTTGCCGGGCTCTCCGAGAGGGGCGGAGGAATCGAACTCGGGTCGGCCATGTTGGCCGCTTGGTAAGGCGAACGCCCTACCCGCTGTGCTATCGCTCCAGCCCTTTACTTTACTTTAAAGCCCTTTACTTTACTTTACTTTAAAGCCCTTACTTTACTTTACTTCCCAAAAATAGGGGAAAAAATAGTAACAACACTTTTTGGTCCACATCCAGCAGTGCTCAGGCACCAACTATGGTACCAGAGATTGAACCTGGGTCAGCTGCATATAAGGCATGTACCTTACCTGCTGTACCATTTGTCTGTCCCCAAAAGACTCAAGATTTTTAAGAGGTTCATATTCATAAAAAAAAATACTCTAAAGATCATTAAGAGTATTTTTATATGGGAAACAAGGAAAACTTGAGTCAGAGACATAGAAGACCTGATAGTAGCAATGCAGTAGAGATTTACAGGAAAAAAATCTTTCTGTTAAGATAGGAAACCAGATCCAAGTACAAGCCTAAGACTATGTGCTGATTGTCTTACTAGCAAAAAACTGTGAATTAAAGCAAAGCATCTTCTTATTTCCTGGAATTAAGAATTATGCTTTTTTTTTTTTGGCAGGCTTTTGTGTCGACTGTCTTACTAGCAGAAGTTGTAAATTACAGCAAAGTACCTTCCTATTTTACCAATGTTAAGAAAGCTTTATATGTTTGTGTTTGTTTTGGGGCCATACCCTGCAGTGTTCAGGGCTTACTCCTCGCTCTACACTCACGAATCACTCCAGGCAGTGCTCTGGGGACAAAATGGGGTGCTGGGGATAGAGCCCCGGTTGGTATATCAAAGCAAGCACCTTACCCAATGTATTATGGCTATGACCTGGAATTAAGAAATCTTTATCTGACAACTGATCTTCAGTAGAAAACTTACCACAGTAGTGAATGGGGGGGTGGAGTGGGCGCCGGCGGCGGGGGAGGACACTGGGACAGTGGTGGAGGGAAGCGGACACTCTAGTGAAGGATGTGGTTGTTGAGTGTTTTATACATGAAATCCTACCATAAGCAATATTGTAAGTCACAGAGCCTAAATTTTTTTTAAAAAGTTTTCTTTGGTTAGTTAAAAGGGGACATTAAGGTCCCTTTGCTACTATTTTATTATTAGAAATTCTAAGAACACAATTTCTGATCAAAACAAAACCATTACAAGAAAGTAATGTTGAAGCTGTTTATAACACTGTCCTTAAGACATTGCTAATGGCTAATCATAACCCTTTGAACATATCAGTGCTTAGGTAAAGATACCTCTGCTGAACGTTGGCAAAAGACCAAATATTTTTGCTTTAAAGGCTTAAAGGAACTTGAAAGACTGATTTCATTCTACAAAGAATTTCATAACAATATTAAATTATCTAAGAATGCAACTAAGGTTTTCAAAAAATCAGATATTCATGGCAAGCTGATACAAATATTACAGCTTCATATATAAATGAAATATATAAACCGTGAGGCTTATTAAATATTATAAATATACCTAATAGTCAATCTAAAATAACATAGTCCTATCAAGCCTACTTGGTTTAATAAATAAAAATTAAAGGTTACTGGAGGGAAACAATCTTACTTACATTTAGGACAGAAAGGTCATGTATACAGCTGACATAATATTATAAATCCTACACAAATAATAGAGTGGTTGAATTTCTACTTACATACCAAGCAGTAAAGACTGATAGAGAAAAACCTGAATTAAAGTTCTAGATCAAACATTAAACAAAGAACTTAAAATCTGTTTGAGTATTATTTTCTCTTTCACTATGGTATATGGGATCACTCCCTGGCTATAACTTTCTATATTTTTTAAAGGAAATATTATTACTTGCCTAATAGTGCAGATATACTATGGGCTTTTAATGAGGAATAAAAGCACAATTTTAAAAGATAATCTCAACCCTTAAGACAGAATAATGATTAACAATTGCTCTTAAAAATTATTATTTTGGGGCTGGAGTGATAGCACAGCGGGTAGGTTGTTTGCCTTGCATGTGGCCAACCCGGGTTCGACTCCCAGAATCCCATATGGTCCCCCAGGCACTGCCAGGGGTAATTCCTGAGTGCATGAGCCAGGAGTAACCCCTGTGCATCACTGGGTGTGACCTAAAAAGCGCAAAAAAAAAATATATATATATATATATATTATTTAGGAGCCAGAATGATAGCACAGTGGATAGGGCATTCATTTGCCTTGCACATGGCTGATCTAGGTTCACATAGTTTCACGAGCATTCCAGGAATAATTCCTGACTGCAGAGCCAGGAGTAACTAACTCCTGAGCATCACTGGGTGTGGCTCCCCAAAAAGTTGTTTATTATCAGTAAATGTTTGATTTGTATACCTATTTTATATAACCAGGATCATATAAGCATTCCTCAGGAGAAAAAGGGTCTCAAGCAGAAAAAGCTTAAAGAAGCCGTGATAGACAATAGTGATGAGTAGCACTGTAGCACTGTCTTCCTATTGTTCATCGATTTGCTCCTGCGGGCAGCAGTAACGTCTCACAACAAATTGTGAGATTTGTTGTTACTGTTTTTGGCATATTGAATGTGTCATGGGTAGCTTGCCAGGCTTTGCCATGTGGGTGAGATACTCTCGGTAGCTTGCCGGGCTTTCCGAGAGGGGCGGAAGAATTGAACCTGGGTGAGCCATGTCAGCTGCATGCAAGGCAAACGCCTTACCTGCTGTGCTATTGCTCCTGCATGTAGTAATGAGTAAAGATTTTTAATCTGGTACCAAGAGAATGAATCTGCTGAAAAATCCAGGTATGAGGGACTTGTGACTGAAATCTGCAGGCTTACACAGAGCCAGGAATGCGCCCCCCTCCTCCCGTCTCCCTTCACTTCTGGGTCCTCAGCAGTCATGCCCATGAACTGTCTCTGGTGCCATGTAAGCACATGAATAGCCATGATCCATAGACTCACAAATAAATCTCATAAGAGAGCTTCAGAGATGCCTCCAGACCCCCAAATCACCATCAAGTCACCATCCAGTTAACAGTTTAACTCTAGCTCTAGCACCCTATTTAAAATTTTAGAATCCCCAGAGCAATATCTCATACTTTATGCCATTGACATGCCAAGAGTAGCACACCACATCTGCTGGGGTATAAGGTAGAAGGCAACAGGTCTTGATCAAAATAATCATAACAAGCAATATAAAACAAATTATTTAGCATCTCCCTTTGAGGTAGGCTTAGGCAGTGATGAGAAAATTTGAAATAATGGTGGTGGGAAGGTGTAATGGTGGTGGGATTGGTATTGAAATACTGAATGCAACAAATTATTGTGAACAATTTTATGAAAATAAGATTTAAAAGAAATTAAAAAGCAGACAAAACTGTCACTGTGCAGCATCCTTCAGACACATGTACAGCAGCATCTGATCACAACAATTAGTTACAACAGCTCTTTTCAGCAATTTTTCACACACTGAAAATTTTGGTATCAGTATGGCAAAGGAGGCTCATTATGGCCAAATGGAACAAAAGAGGTGGTCTTGAATTCCAATCTCCTAAAATCTTCCCAGTCATCCAAGGAGAAGGAAAACATATAATGAAACATCTATTAGTCATTCTGTGTACTGGATGAACCCAGAAATACAACCTAAGTAAACTTTACTTTCTTAACTTGAAATTTTCACTGTGGTTTTTATAATATTTGAAAGAAAAATGTGCTCCAAAAACCCACCTTGTATATTCTTCTTGCAACTTGTTCGGGTCACTTACAAAAAATTTGACTCTAAAGTTCAAATTGTAAGGTGATCCTCCTAGAATTAATAAAAGCAGTTCTAATTAATCAAATTAAATCAATCCTTTATAAAGAATACTTATAAAACACAAAATAATTATATATGCTCACTCTTTAGCTGTTTCCTTATTGGTTTGTTTGCATCCAGCCACTTCTGAAAAATAAATAAATAAAACATTTCTTCTTTCTTTGAGAAACTAATACATCAATTCTTACAAATCTGTTGATATTTAAAAAATTAATATTAAATATGGTTTTTAAAATAAGAACTACCTTGAGGAAATGACTAGAGACAGGTATCAAACATAACAAATTATGTTAGAAATTACTGAATGTGTGGTGACTTTAAGGTGTTTTTTTTTTCCACCAAATTATACAAATTTTTTATATACCAAATTATGCAATAATCTCACAGACATGGGAAGTGATAACTGTTCATATAACCATTTAAGAGTCTGGCAAATTTATTTAAATTGTCTTTACTTTTCTTGAAAATACGCTAGGCTTTATGCTCTCAAATTTAAGTACAGACGATGAAAATCTATTCTTAAAAATTTTATTGGGGTGGAGTTCATGCCCAATTCAATCAGCTAATCAGTGGCTGAATAAATAGCAGTACTCCTACATTTAAAAAAAATTTTATTGGGGGGCACAGAGCTTTAGCACAGCAGTTAGGGCATTTGCCTTGCACATGGCCAACCCAGATTCTATCCCCAGCACCCTGTATGGTTCCCACAGTCCACCCGAAGTGATCCTTGAGCACAGAGCCAGGAGTAAGCCCTATGCACTGCTGATCGTGGCCCAAAAAAACCAATCCAAACCACACCAATAAACAAAAAAAAAAAACCCAAAACCTTTATTGGCCAGGGCTTTAACTTAGCGGTAGAACACATGCTTCACTATACTGTCCTTGGCTTGCTCCCTGTTTTTTTTTTTCCAGAAGAGAAAAAAATGAAACAAAACAATTACCCTTCTCCCAAAGTCTACAGTAATTTGGAAGGAGATAATATCTACTTTGGGGAAGGACTGCTTTTATCTGTGTGAAAATTTTAAGTAGTCTCATCACTACCGACTGTTAGGAAAACTTACAATTCAGAAAAAAAGAGTTCAACTGCTAACATGATTCCATGAAAAAATTTACAGACCCATAAATGAAATAAGAGAGGTGGCAGTACTTTCAAAGTAAAAGACAAGCTGGAGAGATAGTGCAGCTGTAGGGCATTCGCCTTGCATACGGCCAAGGCTGGTTCAGTTCCACCCTGGCATGACATCTGGTCCCCTGAGCATAGAGCCAGCAAGAGCAAGCCCTGACAACTGCTGGATTTGGCCCAAAACAAACAAAACCAAAGTAAAACTAATTCAAGCTTATGTATCTCTGTTTATGTTCCTTAGTCCTAGCATCCATACTTGATTCCATGAATAATTAGTATTAAAGCACATAAATACCAACACATGAATATTAAAGCATAAATATATCAACAAATAGCTGGGAGTAGTTTGTGAATCTTTTACCTTCATGATCCAACACACCAAATCCAGCTGATACTATTTCAAACTAAGAACCTAGTATCTCTGCTTCGAGACCATCCTTATCTCTGCTATAACTTTGGTCTTTGGCTCCTATTTGCTTTTCCTCCTTTTCTTATCATCTTCACAATCCTTCATTCAGGACCTAGTGTGATCTTTTAAACCATAATTTGATGCATTTGTCTAATACTGATAATTTCTCATTGAAAGGTCCAAAATCCTTCGTATGATCTCGTCTTACTTCTTCTATTTTCTATCTTATTTACTAAGGCCCAGTCAAATAGCTTTTCTTTTTCTTCCAAAGATTCCATCTTAGGTCATCAGTTCCAAGCTACCCTGTGTCTAATGTCCTTCTCAGTTTTCCTACTGTTACTTTCTTTTCACTGTCACTGTCACTGTCATCCTGTTGGTCATCGGTTACCTCGAGCAGGCCCCAGTAACGACTCCTTCGTCCTAGCCCTAAGATTTTAAAAAGTGCCACATTCGAGGCTCTTTCAGGGTCAGAAGAATGACCTATAAACTTCAGCTTAGATGCTACGTCCTCAAACAGAACTTTATTGACTGCTCTATTAAAAGTATGTAAAGAAGCTTCTTAACAACTAGTTCTTGTGGCTTTTTAGAGGTGGGGTGAAAGTCATTTTTATCTTGTACCAAAGTGAATAGCTTAATAGTATTAAAATATTTAGAAAATTAGTTGCAGAGCACTATACCAATCCCTCGACCATCATTCCACAGTATTATCCCCTGACCAACACACCTGATCATATCTCAAGATGTTTTCATTGTCTAGCTGGATTGTCTAATCCTTTTGTTTCTTGTATTTTGCACTAGAAAGAGGTTATCTAATATTTATCTCTTACCTTCTGGCTCACTTTACTTAGCATGTTCTCTAATTCCATCCAAGTAGCAGCAAACTATAAAACCTAATTTCTTTTCCTAATTCTCATAGTATTCATTGTGTGTATATGTAGATATCTGTATGGATATATATACATATATCACATCACAATTTCTTAGTGCACTCTTCTGTTATTGGGCACTTGGACTGTTTCCCGATCTTAGCTATTATAAGTAGTGATGAGAAGAAAAAAGACATACCGATGTCTTTTCAGATTAATGTTTTAGTGTTCTTGGGGTAAGCTGCAGGAGTTGAACTGCAGGATCTTATGGAAGTTCTATTCATAAGGCATTACTTTGGGGGTGGGAGGGTAGGAGAGGGTGGTCACATCTGGCAGTAGGGTAGCTTACTCCCATTTATTCATCTTCTCACCATCTATTAATCGAGTGAACTGTTCACATTTTCTATTGAAAAGCCATAAACTACATTACTTTGAATATTCAGATAAAATTTAAACTGTGGTTTGCTAATATCAAGTATTAACAGGGATGGACATTTCATCATTGACTATTAATTTATGCAGTAGTTTATATTTAGGCCTGACATTCTATTTGCAGTCATCAGGCATTTGAAATATAATGCAGATTATGTGACAGTTTGATTATACCTATTATCTATATTGTAATTACTTTGTAGAACTATATTATTTCTTTGCTGCATCTATTAATGTAAAAAATATTCGGTCTTACATAACATCTTTTTCTATACCTACAGTTTTTCTTTTTTTATTATGAAAGTACTTTTCCATACTCCATCATTTTGAGATTTATAGTTCAACATACATTAGTTGCTTTTTGGTTTGTTTATAAGTATTTGTTGAGCATGTACTATGCTACAAGCATTATTCTAACTACTTTACATGTAAAAATTCACTTTATCTCTGTACTGTAGACGAGGTGCCGAGTGGTTAAGGCAATGGACTGCTAATCCATTGTGCTTTGCACGCGTGGGTTCGAATCCCATCCTCATTGGTTTCTAGGTGCTCTGTGTTATACTTAGGGCTGGAGTGATAGCACAGTGGGTAGGGCATTTGCCTTGCACGTGGCCAACCTGGGTTCGATTCCTCTGTCCCTCTCAGAGAGTCTGGCAAGCTACTGAGAGTATCCTGCCCTCACAGCAGAGCCTGGCAAGCTTCCTGTGGCGACTTGATATACCAAAAACAGTAACAAGTCTCACAATGGAGACATTACTGGTGCCCGCTCGAGCAAATCGATGAACAACAGGAGGAGAGTGCTATAGTGCTACAGTGCTACATCTCTGTATTAATTCCAGTGCTGGCACTATTATTTCCATTTTCACAGACTGCTCTTACTTCCACAAGTACATAAGTTCATTTGGGTGCATCTCTTTCTTGGTGCTGGACTTTAAATGTTGTCTGTTTTGTTTAGCTATTATTTTTACAGATGAAACTCCCTGCCAACTTCTTACAGATGAAACTCCCTGCCAACTTCTTTATAAATCCTTGTGGATAAAAGGATATACAGCTTCACTTTAGTTTAATTTGTAAAAGTTGAATGATGCTGCCAAGAGGCTGTGTTAACTAGTTTTCCAGATAAAAGGGCCATCAGTCACCGTGGGCACTGACTTGCTTCTCTAATCCAAGTTTCCTCACTCAGTGGCAAACACAACTGCTTACCATATGTTCCATAAGAAAACAATTGAGCATCTAACTGGTTTTAGACAATGTATCTCCTATTTAAAAATTCCCCTAAATCCATGTGCTAGGAGGACCCACTCGGGATGGGAGATGCAGGCTGAAGTAAAGTAAGTAAAGTAAAGGCCCTCCCGTTGATCATCGATTTGCTCACTATAAAACAAACATGATGGTCACTTAATATCTCTGCTGCGAACCACAACACCCAAAAAGGGAGAGAGAGAGCAAAAGGGAATGCCCTGCCACAGAGATGAGGTAGGGTGGAGGGGACAGGGTGGGGGTGGTGGGAGAGATGCTGGGACCATTGGTGGTGGAAAATAGGCACTGGTGGAGGGATGGATACTCGATCATTGTATGACTAAAACACAAGCACGGAAGTTTGTCAGCCTAAAACTGTACCTCACGGTAATTCACTAATAATTTTTTTTAAAAAAATCCCCTATAAGTCCAAAATCTCAATTTTCTCATATGTAAAATAGACATAATAGTAACTATGTTGTTAAAACTTTATTTCGTGGGAAGGAAATGGCGCCCATGAGAGCATCCTGAATGAATAGTATGCACACTAGATGTTCAAGCTCACTCTCTCTGGACTAGATTCAATCCCTGGCACTGCACCCCTGATTATCAATGGGACTGGTCAGCAATTCATCATGAGTATCCCTGAGCACTGTGCCAGGTGGGGCACCAAAATAAAACAAATATAACACATAGTCAAGTGTTTGTGTGTGTGACTAATCACTTAATCACTTAACTTCCTGTTAGTCGTCGATTTGCTCGAGCGGGCGCCAGTAACGTCTCCATTTGTCCCTGTCGCGTGCTAGTGTAGCCCAATGGCATCTCTTCGCTCCGGGAACATGGAGGGCCTCAAACCGATCGTTCATGACCTTGACAAAGAAGTCTGACCATCTGGTAGGTGGGCGGCCACGCGGTCTCTTGACATCCCGTGGAATCCAATCAGTAACAGCTCTAGTCCAACGGTCGTCTTTAAATCTCATTACGTGACCAGCCCATCTGATTTTCGACACCTTGGCAAATGAGACAGCGTCCCCGATCCTTGATCGTCGACGGATGTCAGAACTCCGGATTCGTTCTCTCATTTGAGTGAAACGTGATATTCCAAGCATAGCTCTTTCTATTCTTCTTTGGGAGACCTGAATGGCGTTCTCATCTTGTTTGCGTAGGGCCCAGGTCTCTGAGGCATATGTTAATGCAGGAAGAACAGTGGAATCAAAGAGATGTGCCCGGAGCCGGAGGTTCTTCGTCCTCTTAGCTATTTCTTCGACG